>NW_027282564.1:0-26030 GCF_046629955.1 Centroberyx affinis | reverse complement strand
ATATATATATACATATATATATATTGTTGGTAGCTGTTTTGAAAAGTACAGATGAGGAGGATTTGATCCTGACATCAAGACAAACAGCAGCTCAGGCAAACACACACTCAGTAGTTTTATTTTATTTCTTCTAAATTACAAAATGACACCAATTTTTTTGAAATTGCCATTCTTACTATTCAAACATTGGAGGAAAAAACGGCCATTTGGTGTAATTTGCTCGTTCCTGCTGTTTCCAGGAAAACAGGCTGATTGTGGATTGTCACATTTTGTATTGTGATGAGTTGAGTTTGGATCCATCAGCAGGGAGCAGCTGCCTCCAGACGGCTGAATGTTGTTTTTAAGGGAAGCTGTGAGTTTCTGTTTGTGTCTGGAAGAAGTTGAGCTGGTGGTTTGCAGATAGTTTCTTTGTGTCTTTCCAGTTCAGTAAAGTGAGTGTGAGTTTTGAGCGGTGTGTGTGTGTGTGTGTGTGTGTGTGTGTGTGTGTGTGTGTGTGTGTGTGTGTGTGTGTGTGTGTGTGTGTGTGTGGTGTTGATGTGCTGCGGAGCCTGCAGCTCCACACACAGCGCAGCAGGAGGCTGATCTGACAGGTTACGGTGTTCATGTCCGACCGCTGCGTGTGTGTGGCAACACACTCCTGCCTCCCATCAGTGCAGACGGAGGGCAGGAGAGGCTTTTTTTACCCCCGACTCCAATCGTCCGCTCGGTTAGAGACGCGCGGCGGCTGGCGGCCGGCGGCTCCGCCCAGACGAGTGTTGTGACACGAGGAGCGTACCGGGAGCTGATTACCGAGCGTTTCTGTAATTTTACATGTCGCGAGCCTCTTCTCACGGCGGCTCGTTAGCGGTAATGGAACAGATAGAACGCTTAATGGCGAGAGGTGCTGACATTCTGTTTATTGGGAAATTGAAGGCGTCCCTGAAATAGCTCTTAACCGGGCGCTAAGTGCCGCTCGGCTGCCAGCGAGCGTCTCCGCTGCGGCGTGACGGGAAGCGAGGCCGCGCTCTAATGATGAACTCTGTCTGCACACGGCCTGAAGGCATGCTGCACACCGCCAAACACTGAGGTTAAATAAGATTAATGACTGCGTGTGTACACATGACACACACACACACACACACACACACACACGACACACACACGTACACACACACAGTCTGCAAACATTCAACATGCAACATTTAACATCATAACACCATGCTTTATCATCTTCTCTCCTCTTCTGATTTCTTGGAAATAGATGCAATCTCTCCCTCCGTCCTACACACACACACACACACACACACACACACACACACACACACACACACACACACACACACACACAACACACAACACACACTAGGGTTGGGCGATAGGACAAATATATCGGCTATCGGTGATTGGCTGAGTCTATCGCCGGTTGTTTTTTTTGGGGGATTTTTGTCATTTTATTTTGCTAATTTAATGGTCTAATTTAATGGTAAATAATTAACCTGTAAAGCGCAACTGACACATGGGTGTGGTTTCACATTTATTTACCTGTTCACTTGTATGGCGGATGGAGTCTAACAAAGAGGGAGAGTAGGGCTCCGATATTTTCTGTTGACCGTCACGTTATTATGCTTTGATTTAAGTCAGACTGTTTATTAAACATAAATCAAAGCACAACGTGACGGTCAACAGAAAATATCGGAGCCCTCCTCACCCTCTCCGTTAGACTCCCTCCCCCAGCTGGAGTCGGGTCATGTTTTGCACGTTCTTGTTGCACTGGTTTCCCAAAGAGTCTTCCACAGAAACAGAGCAGTGAGCGACGTCGATTCATAAATCATGTTTGAGAACCAGAACAAAAGCTGTATGTGCGGCTGATCTTTTTTTTTTTTTAATTAAATGTTTTTTATTTTTTAGATTTTTAAGTTTCCCTTTTAGAGGGTGAATGACATACATAGGAGCATACAGAATAGTGCAGATTACATTACATTTCACCCCCTACCCCCCCACCCCCCTCCCACCAACTGTCCCTCCCTTCAAGGGGCACACAAAACAGACAGAACAGGTCCGAAAATAAAAGAAGCAATATCCAGTTAAATGTAAAATAATCAGGCTCAGGGTATTAAGTACATACAAAGTAAAATTGCAGTTATACAAAGAGGAAAAAGAAAAAGGTGCGGTTGATCATTTAACAGCATCATATGTTATCTCCCCACCTGTCTGTTCATGTGGAGGCTGCAGGTGGAGGGAGGCTCCTTCATCTGACGCCACCCGACTCTTCTTCAGATCGTGTCTGGACTAGGGCTGGGCGATATATCGATATTATATCGATATCGTGATATGAGGCTAGATATCGTCTTAGATTTTGGATATGGTAATATGGTGATATGGCATAAGTGTCTTTTCCTGGTTTTAAAGGCTGCATTACAGTAAAGTGATGTCATTTTCTGAACTTACCAGACTGTTCTAGCTGTTCTATTATTTGCCTTTACCCACTTAGTCATTATATCCACATTACTGATGATTATTTATCAAAAATCTCATTGTGTAAATATTTTGTGAAAGCACCAATAGTCATCCCTACAATATTGTCGCAATATTGATATGGAGGTATTTGGTCAAAAATATTGTGATATTTGATTTTGTCCATATCGCCCAGCCCTACTTACAACTGAACATTTAGCCCATTTCTTAGAAAATACTGAGATATATATCGTGTATCGCCATTCAGCCTAAAAATACCGAGATATAATTTTTGGTCCATATCGCCCAGCCCTAGTCTGGACTTCATTTAGCTCCTTCGGTTTGCCGGTTTCGTCCGGTTTAAAACCAAAATAATCCCAAATAGGGGATTTTGTTTTCTTTTTTGGCAACGAGCTCTTCCATGATTGTTGGCTGAAGATGGCGTGGGGGGGGGGGGGGGGACTCCCGCCGCACACACACACCTGCACCAATATATCGGCAATCACCGGTTGATGGGCTGACGGTGGCCGCCCAACCCTAACACACACACTTCTCCTCTGCCTCTGCTTGCTGGGGGTTTTCCTGTTGGACCGTGTAACGGAGCGGCCTGTAAGACAAAAAGTCCAGCAGAAACATCTGAGCGGTTCCCGGCGCTCCGCTCCTCTTTTGTTCCCGGCGCTCCGAGCGGCTCGGGGAGCGGCGGTTCGTATCGACCGGCCGCGGCGGCGGATAATGAAGCTGTTTACACTCCACACGCTCTGCCGCTGACTCGGACATACCGCATCGACACGCCGCATTGTTGTCACGCCGGAGAATACTTTCCCTTTCTGAAATATCCTCGGCTTATGCGGCGTATTGTCTGACATCGGTTTTGACCTCAGTCTTCACGCTGAAGCGGTTTGCACACACAAGACAAAAGATGAATGTTGTTGTTCCATCGCCAGAAAACATGGAGGTCACCAGGATATTAGAAGGAAGCAATAAAGAATTTGAAGTGTAAAATGTGGGTAGATTTACTAATACTCCTGAAGATGAATAATAAAGTCAAAAGTCTGGACATTTTTTCTTTATTTTTTACTGTTTTCCACATTTTAGAATAACAGTAAAGACTCAAAACTATGAAATAACACGGTAACACTTTACAATAAGGGTCACTAAGTTAAGTATTAACAGTTAACTAATGTGTAATTTACTAATGGTGTTCATGTTAACTAAGGTATTAATTTATACATTATTTAATAGTTTATAAAGATAACTATTAAATAATGTATAAATTAATACCTTAGTTAACATGAACACCATTAGTAAATGATTACCTGACACATTAGTTAACTGTTAATTAAGGGTTAGTTAATGCTTATTAAGCCTTAACTAACCCTTAATTAATATACCCTTATTGTAAAGTGTTACCAATAACACAAATGGAATTATGCAGCGACCAAAAAAAGTGTTAAACAAATCAAAACTATCTTATATTTTAGATTCTTTGCCTTGATGGAAAGGCAAAAGGCTTTGGAAAGAAATTCATACATAGGATCAACTTCACTATTTATATTTTAAGCAGAAGCCTGTAGATCAGAATGAAACACAGAACATTCAGTCAGGTCCAGACTGTGTTTGTTTCTACTTTGTGATTTGGGAGAAAGTGAGAATGGGATTTATTTGATGTTCTGCTGCCCGGCAGATGTTGATCTAAGAAATGTGTTTTACAGCAAAATGACTTCTGTCTTCATGAATTTCCTTTTGGCTCGATGGGAAATCTTGAACTAAGTTTTAGAAAGGGGAAGTTTCCATGTTGCTTGTTTTATTTTGTAAAGCGTGGGGGGGGGGGGGGGGGAGGCAGGATATTCAGTTTGTGTGACATCTGAGTTTGCTGAATATTATATTTTTTGTATGATATTGTACATCAATATAACTGATTGGTTGTGAGTCCATGTGGGCCGGGCAGCTGGTGTGTTTGACACTTTAATACAGTGGTTCTCAACGTGGGGTCCGGGGACCACCATGGGTCCTTGAGGGGGTTCCAGGGGGTCCCCAGCAAATTGATGCATTGTTAAACTTCAGTATTATATTTACAAGAAGTGAACACAGTTAGAGAATGTAGAAGAATGTCTGTTCTGATCATAGTTTCTTTGTTATCTCTCTACCTACAATACAGACAGTCATGGAGTTCTGGACAAAATCATATCTGACAATAAAAAATATTCTCAGATTTGGGTCCGAGAGACAAAATCTCATCAAATGGGGGTCTGTGGCTCTAATGTGGACTAGATTAGGGTCCTTGATATGAAAAAGGTTAAGAATCACTGCTTTAATAAACAAATCTATCAGTCATGTGAGAAAAAAGGAAGAAATAAAGCAACAAAGGAAGAAAGGAAGGAACTGGCTTTGGAGAGATGAACAAAAAAAAAAGTAGATTCTATAAACCTGAACAAGTCCCTCATATCGATGCGGTTTAGAGTTTAGAGGGAACGGGATCCTGTGCAGTCAGGAGGAGAAGTGGAAATGCTTTCTTCCTCCTGCAGGCGGTGAGCACTTTTCAGCACTTGGCCTTCGTCCGACATTCCTTTTCACAAAACTCAAATGTTCTCAGCTTGGAAGTGCTGTGAGGAAACTGCAGAGAAACCTTGTTCAGAAAAGGGCAAACAGGCGAGTGCGAGTTTTCACAAAAGCTCCGCTAACTCAGCAACGATTTTCAAGTTAAGTATTGAGACGTTTTTTTTTTTTTTTTCTTCTTTTTCTTCCTCGGCGCTCCGTTCATCGCTCAGTCTGCCGGTTCACCGCTCGGCTCCTGTAAACAAGACTTCGGTCCAGATGGATCAGAGTCCAGACCGGACTCCTCTCACCTCAAATCCACTTGGAGTATTTGGATTAAAGAGATTGTCATTTTGATATGAACAGGACCGGCCTGGTCTGGGTCCACACTCCTCCTCTGCTCACACAACACAATGCTGTTTACACACACTGCAAAAAACCTCTATCTTTTGCAGATAGATAGATAGATAGAGAGATAGATAGATAGAGATAGATAGATAGATAGATGGATAGATAGATAGAGAGATAGGGAGATAGAGAGATAGAGAGATAGATAGATGATAGATAGAGCGAGAGATAGATACGATAGATAGATAGAGAGATAGAGATAGAAAGAGAGAGATATAGAGAGATGGATAGAAAGAGATAGATACAGTAGATAGAGAGATAGATAGAGAGATGGATAGATAGATAGAGATAGATAGAGAGATAGAGAGATAGATATATGATAGATAGAGCGAGAGATAGATACGATAGCTAAATAGAGATAGAGAGATAGGAGATAGATAGATTTCATTTCATTTAATTTCAAACCTTTATTTAAACTCGAATAACCATTGAGGTTGCCCTCATTTACAATGATGTCGAGTTACAAACAAGTTCAAAGTTTTAAATAAATAGGACAAGACATAGATGAGATGATAGATAGATGGATGGGTAGAGCGAGAGATAGATACAGTAGATAGATAGAGAGAGATAGATAGATGATAGATAGAGAGATAGATAGATAGATACAGTAGATAGATAGATCATTTTTATTTATGTGTCACTCCTCAGCATACAGATCATACAGAGTAAAGTTTACAGTAAACACATGACCCAATGATGACAGGAGGAAAAGGGCTGAAGTTATGAGACAGAGGCTGAATATAAAAACACATAAAATAATAAAATCCTCCTCAGTCAGTCAGTCAGTCAGTCAGTCCTGCATCAGAGTCTCTGTCAGTCAGTCAGTCCTGCATCAGAGTCTCTGTCAGTCAGTCAGTCCTGCATCAGAGTCTCAGTCAGTCAGTCAGTCCTGCATCAGAGTCTCAGTCAGTCAGTCAGTCCTGCATCAGAGTCTCTGTCAGTCAGTCAGTCCTGCATCAGAGTCTCAGTCATGTTCAGGTGTTGAAGGAGCAGGTGGTTTATGATCCTGAGGAGAAACGTCCCAACTGTCTGCTCATCTTAACCTCCAGGCTTCAACAACAGCTGAGGACACCTGTGTGTGTGTGTGTGTGTGTGTGTGTGTGTGTGTGTGTGTGTGTGTGTGTGTGTGTGTGTGTGTGTGTGTGTGTGTGTGTGTGTGTGTGTGTGTGTGTGTGTGTGTGTGTGTGTGTGTGTGTGTGTGTGTGTGTGTGTGTGTGTGTGTGTGTGTGTGTGTGTGTGTCTGTGTGCATCCATTCCTCGCAAACTTTTTTTTCCCCGACTGGAGTTTGTCGGTGTTGTGCGTGCGGTGAGGAGGCTGATGGTCCTGTCCGCCCTCATCTTCGTCTTCCTCCCCGCCGCCGCCGCCCCCCCCCCCGCCGCCACGCTCCGGCGGGCGGATCACGTCGGATCCCTCCGCCCGCCGCACCTGAAACGCCGCCCCGCTCCCCGTCTCCCTCCGTCCACCTCCATCTGCCCGCATCAATAACCCGCCATCACCGGCCGCCGCCACCTCTCAGGCGGGATGTCACATAGATGTGACTGTTGCCGTGACGATAGCGATGGAGCCCAGACGAGATGGATATGGAGAGACTGAGTCCTCCCCCCCCACCCCCCACCCCCACCCCAGCACACACACACACACACACACACACACACACACACACACACACACATCATGTCCAAGCAATATCCAAGATACTCACAGGCTGCATAAAACACATTTTTCAACACTAAATTTTACATTTTAGGCGTTTAGTGGACGCTCTTCCACTGAGCGAGCAGGAAGGCCATCAGTGTCTGTACCTCAAGTCTGTTTATTTCTATAGTCCTGTCTCAAAGGGCTGTACAGAGGTCTAACTAGGTCTAACTGATCAACAATCAACCACAGAACAGAATAATACAGGACAAACATCAGGAAGAGCAAAACTCCTGACTAGATCCTTGCTTGTGTTGTATTAAAGTCTCATGTGTACGTCGCTTTGGATAAAAGCGTCTGCCGAATGGGAAATTGTAACTGTAATTGTAAGACACATAAAAACAGATTTTAGTTTTAATTGCTTGAGACTTGACTTGCTGCATGAAGAGAAGACTTGAGACTTGACTTGACTTGGGTTCTGGTGACTTGGGACTTGACTCTGACTTGTACTCTGATGACTTGAAAAGGTTTCTAAAGTCTTGACTTGAGATCTTGTGTTTGTGTAAATGACTTAGATTGAAAGTGATGAGATTTGTTCCAGCAGACGACTGAATTTAAATTCTGTTTTCTGAATTTGTATGGAATGATTGAATTTATTGAAGTTGAAACCGATTATAGAAATCAAACTCATGATGCTCTTACCGAGTTTTTATCCTATTAAAACCATATTGCATTGAAAAGTCCTAGATATTTAGTTTTCTTTAAGATATTAAATTGATACTTGACTCTTGATTTGTTCTGACTTGACTTGCTGTTCTACATTTAGACTTGAGACTTGTGCCTCAAGATTTGAGACTGACTTGGTTGTGTATGACCCAGTTTTTCCCAGTTTTACCAAGTATATAAATGCATTGCACAGCTGTAAATATCAGCAATATGCACCAGATGTCCATATGTACAGGATATAAAGCTTTATTTTTTGTCATTTACCCCAGAAGACGCAGTGTAAGACGTAAACGTTACTAAACTTTAACTGTTAAACCCTATGGAGCCTCATCTTGGCCTTTTAAACAGCTAATAAACATGAAATTGCTCAGTAGGTTTCTTCTTACAAAGGGGAAAGTAATGGTGATCCCATAAAAGCGATAGTAAATATTGCTCACCAACAATCTCTTGCTAGCATCAAAATGTCTCCACAGAGCTGAATTTGCGTAGACGGCAAAAACCAAAACCGAAGCAGCAGGTCAGTTGTTTCCATTTCCACTCCAACCAGTTTAACATGGGAGCAAACCAGCCGTCTGGACTGGGTTTTTTTCACAATCAGAGTCTGAGCTGAACTGGATTTTTCTAACCCAGTTACTGTTATGTCGTCGACCCAAAACTGGGTTAAAACCAGAATTCTCTGTGCCTGTAAACACAAACACAGTCACATTATTGATGGAACTGTCTGGAAAATAAAAGACACAATGACGTTAATGACCCGTTAAACACACACACACACACACACACACACACACACACACACACACACACCCAAACCCTCTGGAAGTTTTTTTTTTTTTTTTACTGAAAACCCCCAAATTCTTCCGTCTGCTCAATTGTCTGCTTTCACATGTAGCCTGCAGTAAGTCTATAGAAACCTACACACACAATCTATACCAACCTACACACACACACACACACACGCCATCTGTACATCTATACATATTTCCTGTCACACACACTCATGCACACACACCCTCTGCCCCCCCTCCCCTCCACACACACACACACTAGATAATAGCTGAAAGTTGGACTTGACACGGATCAACCTCACTCCTCCTCCTCCTGCCCCCCCAATCAATACTCCCCCCTCCCTCCTCCCTCCCTCTTATTATCGGCCTTAATCTATATCTCTTTGTCTCGTTTTCTTTAGAGTCGCCTCCTCCGGTCCCTTTTCTCCGTGTCTTTTCTCCAAATTACATTAAGGACGCCCCGCGTTTCGAGGTAACGAATGCAAAATGACCTACATCGGAATTAGAAAGCAGAAAGCGGGCCACCGGAGCCGAGGGGCAATGAGAGAGCAGAGAGGCAGAGTCAAAAGAAAAGGAGACGCAAAGAAAGGAGAGGAGCGTCGATTCGTGGAGTTGATTGTGGAGATTTCACTTTTGCTGTCTTTTTTTTTATTTTTGGACAAAAGCGACAGAAAGGAGGGAGGGAGGGAGAGAGGGAGGGAGGGAAGGAGGGGGTGAAACACAAATGTCTAAGAGCGCTGGCGGGCGTTTTGGGCTTCGCTCCGGCCCGACACACACACACACACACACACACACACACACACACACACACACACACACTGGACCGCAGGACAAAAAAACAAAGTGGTGGGCAAGAACAAAATGGCAGCGTTAATAAAAAGCAATCTCTAATGCCGGGTCCCGGGTCCCGGGTCCCGGGTCCCGGGCCGCGGGCGCCCGAGAGAGCCTTGGTCTTTTGTGGGGCCATGTGTCACGCTCAGAAACTTCCCATCCCGAAATGTACTCCGACAATAAAAGGACGAGTGAAGAGTGTTAGGCTTTTCATTGGAGGAGGGGGGGGGTGGAGGAGGTGGGAGGAGGAGGAGGAGGAGGGGGGGGGGGGGTTTCTCTCAACACCAGCCATTAACAGCGAGGCTCCTGAAAGGACTGGAAATGAACCCAGGGTTTTGCTCCGGCCGGCGAGTCTGCGCTTCTCTTCTCCTTTTTTTTTCTCTTCTCCTCCCTCCTTTGTGTTCGTTCTTCGTTCTGGCCGCCTCTGACCCGTCCTCGCCGCCTCGCCGCCTCGCCGCCGCCAGCCGCTTCAACACCGAGCGGCGTGTTCCTGTCTGATCTGAACGTCTTGATTCTTACCTCGATACACTTTTCCCTTCAGAGTCCGTTCTCCAGTTCCTCTCCCACCGTAACGATGTAGAACCTGACTGGGAGAACGTGAGCTGACTTCTGTGAAACGGCCTTCTTCCTGTTTTAAGATTATTTTTCTGTGCTTTTGCCTTTACTGTGATAGTTTTCAGAGGTGGTGGAATTCCCTACTCAACTAAAAGTGCAAATGCTCATTTAAAAATATACTCTGGTAGAAGTTGAAGTACCGTTTCAAATCCTTTACTCAAGTCAAAGTATAAAAGTACGTGGACTTAAATTTACTTAAAGTATAAAAGTAAAAGTGGTTCTCTAAAAAAGTCATTTCTAATGTTCTAAACTGGTTTTCTGTTGAGCGTTCCTCTGAATCCCAGATGAGAAAGAGTCTGCAGCTCAGATCAGGAACCTGAACCCTAGCAGCTGAATTCACTAACGTTAACTCTCTCTCTGCTTCTCTCTCTCTCTGCTTCTCTCTCTCTGCTTCTCTCTCTTGTTGCTTCTCTCTTCTTCCTGTTGCTTCTCTCTCTCTCTCCCTTTCCCTAATTTTTGGTGTCGCTTTGCTGAACAAGCAGCCGATCACATCTGGCTCTTGATCAGCTGCTTCCGGGATGGAAGTTTTGTTTTTTAGAAAATCAGTTGATGATTTCCAGAGAGTAACGAGTCTCTTTTGAAAAAGTCTTCAGTGAAAGAAAAACTTGAGTAAAGTACAGATACTTGAAAATCTTCCTTAAGTACAGTAATGAAGTATTTTTACTTTGTTACATCCCTCCTCTGACAGTAAAAACTATCATGCCTTTATTATGATGGACAGGAAAGACATCAGGAGAGAGAGAGGGGGGTGACATGGGACAAAGCTGCTGGGTCGGACTCGGACCCGGGACGTTGTGGTCACATGGTACGGGCCTCAGACCGCCGGGCCGCCCGCCGTCTGGCGTGTCGGCCGAGCCTCGACTCGACTCGCGCGCCTCACATGTTTTTCCTCACATGTTTTCCCTCACATGTCCTCCCATGTTAGGAGTGTTTTTGTCAGTTGCGTGTACTTACAGCTGAAATGTGGAGATGTGATTTCACAGACGATCTGAAGCCAACTGAGGTGGGAACGATTAGCCAAAGCATTGAGAAGTGACATTGCCAATACGGTCGGAGGAAAAAACCCATTCGTCGTCTTTTTTTTTTTTTTTTTTTTTTTACACGTTCAATTCACGGTTGAGCTCAAAGGAAGGCGTGAATTGCCATGTGAATACATGTTATCGTTCTGTAACACAAAATGTTCATATCACCTCTGTAGCCGACATATGACACGACCAAACAACGACCTGCTCATGCCAATAAAGCAGATCAGTCACTGGCTGCGTTTATATGGACAGCAATAATCTGAGTATTGGCCTCACTCTCAATAAGACAATATCCAGATGAATTTGTCTCCATGTGTTGCTTATAGCAGTGATTCTCAACCTTTTTCATATCATGGACCCCTACTTTAGTCCACATTAGAGCCACAGACCCCCATTTGATGAGATTTTGTCTCTCGGATCCAAATCTGGGAATATTTTTATTCCCAGATATGATTTTGTCCAGAATTCCATGACTGTCTGTATTGTAGGTAGAGAGATAACAGAGAAACTATGATCAGAACAGTTATTCTTCTACATTCTCTAACTCTCTTAAATTCTTGGAAATGAAATAATGCTGAAGTTTATCATCAATTTGCTGGGGACCCCCTGGAACGCCCTCAAGGACCCCCGGTGGTCCCCGGACCCCACGTTGAGAACCACTGGCTTATAGAACTGTTCCATTCATGTTCCTGTCTCCAGCTGCGGAGTAAAGTCCGGTCAGCAGGACAGAGGAGGATCACCGGAGACTCAGACAGTTTCAGACTTTACCGAAAACGTCACGATCTCCGTTTCCCTCTAAATCCTGAGCATGCTCAGTTTCAGCCTCTCCTTCTGTTTCCTGCTGTCAGTCTCTTTCTCCTCTGAAACCAGTTCAGCCTCTGGAAGGCAGAGGAGCGTCAGGCGGTCCAGAGAGAGTCCTGGTCCAGGTGTTTACAGTCTGAACCGCTTCAATAATGAGACTGAGACCAGAATACTGCACATGAGATTCTGCTTACTTTACTATGGAAAATGCTGTTTACATGGCAGCTTCTTATTCAGACTGTTGTCCTAATCGGGTTCATATTGCATTATTGCTGTCCAGGTAAACGGAGTCATTGCTTTTTTGTCTTTGTCGTCTCTATATTCCCTCTTTCCATCACCGTCTGTCAGCCTGTCAGTGCTTCACACTTCCCCTCTGTGTTCCCTCTCCCTCAGGTCTGGACCCGTCCCAGAGGCAGGGGGTGGAGGAGCTGATCTCGGCGGCTCCGTGTCGGTTCGACCACGCCTCCTTGTTCACCATGTTACAGAAACACACGCTGCAGCACCGCATGAACGACTCCTTCTCCTGCCTGGTACGTCCACGCAGCTGGGAGGAGGGAAGAAACACCGGGGGTTTAGGGGCGTTAAAGCAATATTCCACCTACCGTATTTCCTCTAATAGTGTCCGGTAGTCAATTAAAAGCCGGGTCTCCGATAATGTCCGGGGCCGTGGTCGACACGAACAAATAAAGGCCGGCCCCAAATACAGGCCGGGGAAAAAAACAAAGGAAAAAACAACGGTTGATACCGGTAAACTCCTGGTCTCTGGAGCGTGCCGTTGTCGATTACCGTAATTATCGTAATGCGTTGCAGTAACAAAAAAACAGCTACCTAACGAACCCCAACAGAAGCAGATCAGAAAACAAGGAGGCTTCATACTAAAATATGAGCAAATATACTTATCAAACAGAGGGAATTAGAAATAAAGGCCTGTCTCTAATATAAGCCTGCTTCCAATAAAGGCCTGGGACCCTCTGCAGCTGAGGGAAATAAAGGCCCGGGCCAATATTAGAGGAAATACGGTAGTTTGAACATGAAAAGCAGAATATAATCTCCTCACCAGGATCAGATCAGCTGGACCAGTTTGTAACGTTCAGATTTTTTCTTCCCATTCATTTGAATGGAAACTGACATTGAACACGTTGGTGAACAGATTCAGCATCAGATCCTGCTGCTGTGATTTCCAGCTGACTGTTGGTCTGATGCTTCAGAACAGAATTTCACCAAACAGTATTTTTATTATTAATAATAATAATAATAATAATAGCAAACTTTATTTGTATAGCACCTTTCATACAAGAAATGCAGCTCAAAGTGCTTTACAACAAAGAAATGACATGCACCAAGTGCTTCACATAAAACTTGATAACAATAGTAAAAATAAGATAAAGATGAGGATAGAATCCATAGAATGCATCTTCACATGAAAATAGACATAGAATGAGCATAAAAACAGGGATAGAATGCCATAATTAATGTAAAATAAGATGGAGAATAAAACCCACTTGATAAAATAAGATAAAAATAGAGTACATAGAATGCATAAAATCAAGTACAATACAACATTTTATTGATAGAAGAGAACACAGCGGAGAGATAGTTCCTGTGTGGGCGGCCGGATCTACTTTTAAATACTCATTTTATTGTAAACCAAGAATAGAAATGACGATGGACCAGGTGCTGCTTTGTTCTCTTAAAAGCAGGATCTGTTGTTGAATCCACTGCACTTCCCACAGATCACCTGTCAATCAAACAGTGTGGGCTGAGCTTGGATTTTCTGTCAATGCAGTTTGAGCCGCCAGACGCCGGCTGTTCAGAACAGACAGTGGAGAAGCTTCATGAACTGGATACAGGTTGAATCACTGTGGAGTTAGAGAGAGAGAGAAGTGCAGAGACAGACAAAATGTTGAGGATTATTTAAATGTTAGATCATAATCTGGGAGTCTAAAGGAGGAGAGATGTGTTTACAGTTGTGAATGGACAGAAGCTTGACATGTTAACATAGTTTTCTTAACAAGTTTTTTATCATCATGTTGAAGTTGGTGAGAAAGGAAAAGGTAAATAGAGGCGACAGTAATAACAATAATAATAATAATGATAATAATAATAATCTTTATTTGTATAGCACCTTTCTTAACAAGGTTACAAGGTGCTTGCACAAGTAAAAAATAAAATACAGATAAAATGAAGTTAAAAAACATTAAAACAACATAATACAAATACACAACACCAATAACCAGTGGTACCAAAACAAAAAGAGAAAACATTTATAAACAAGCAACAAGCATAGAAGAACTGGAATTGTCCATAGACTGTAAATACAAGTGCACCAAGCTGCTGCCTTAAGAGATTAAAAAAGCCCTTTTTATAAAAATGGGTTTTTAAAGGAATAGTTCACCCAAAAATGAAAATTCAGTCATTATCTCCTCTCCCCCATGCCGATGGAAAGTCAGGTGAAGTTTCTTAGTCCACAAAACAGTCCTGGAGCTTCACAGCAAAACAGTGTTGCAGCATTCTCCTAAACAACTGAAGTTGCTGGGGTCTTAAAACGTAAAAAAAAACAACCGAAAAAAACCCAGAAAATGGCTCCATACAGCTCGTCCGGCGTAATCCAAGTCTCCGGAAGCCCCGAGATCCCAAGTTGACTTGAAAAGACGTCATTTACACCCTTTTTTTTAGCTGAAATCTTCACTGTAGCCGCTGAGCTCAAAGCTGCGTTCACGTTAGCGCACCTCGTCTGAAGTGGAGCACGAGCTCGAAGGAGCGTACATGCGATGTATTGGTGTAAACCGGCAGGTTTCAGAACGTTGCAGACCCGGCGCATTGCTAGTAGTTGCAAGTTTCAACTCGTCTAGTGGCGAATCTTTGGTCTAAACTGGCCTGAAATAACAGTACAGAAATTAGCGTTAGCCTTGGTTAGCCAGTTAGCATTTTGTCACCCTTGATCACAGTTGCTCAGTCGTCTGACAACAGAAACAGAAAGATATATTGTTTTACATATCGGCGCTATTGAAAGAAGCTACAACGGTTAGGTAACAGATCAAAGACCGAAAATGTAACGTTAGATCCAACATTTGTTGCTGCAACTTCAGCTGAGCTCTCTCTGTTGTGTGAGATGCTAGCTTCTGGGTAGCAGTGTAAACACGGAGGTACGGAGAGATCGCGAGTTCTCGTTGATCTCGTCTAGCGGAGCATGTACGCTCCTTCCAGCTCAGCGGCTACAGTGAAGATTTCGGCTAAAAAAAAGGGTGTAAATGACGTCTTTTCACGTCAACTTGGGATCTCGTGGCTTCCGGTGACTTGGATTACGCCGGACGAGCTGTATGGAGCCATTTTATGGGTTTTTTTGGTTGTTTTTTTTTACGTTTTAAGACCCCAGCAACTTCGGTTGTTTAGGAGAAAGCTGCAACGCTGTTTTGCTGTGAAGCTCCAGGACTGTTTTGTGAACTAAGAAACTTCACCCGACTTTCCATCGGCATGGGGGAGAGGAGATAATGACTGAATTTTCATTTTTGGGTGAACTATTCCTTTAAAAGGGATTTAAAAGTAGTTACTGAGCTAGCTAACCTGAGGTCCTCAGGCAGGCTGGTCCAGAGTCTGGGGGCTTTGATAGCAAAGGCCCGGTCACCCTGGGTCACCAACCTAGACTTAAACACACAATATGTAATTTTCTGCCGCTAGGGGTCTCTCAATCAAAACAATAACAAAAGACGGAGTTTGATGACGTCGTGAAGCAGCGTGGGATCATGGGAGTTGTAGTCTTCATTGTTAAACATCCACCACTGCCGTACAGTTTCTCTCAGACAGACGGTGCTCTGCGGTCAGCTTCTCCCGGTTAGGATTCCTTCAGTGTTCATCGTTCAGGAGGTTTTTTTACCGGGAGCCGAATCATCCGCAGAGGTCTCCTCCTCTCCAAAACAAAAAAAAAACACTGAATAAAGCAGTTTCACGTTAAAAATCAGTGTTTCTCTGACGCTGTTCGGCGGACACAGGACAGAGGGGCTGAGAGCCGAGCTGCCGCTAAAGTCCGCTCAGCTTGTTTCTCTGAGAACTTCAGATCCAGACGTCCGATGACTAAAACCCTTCATCCGGTTAAAAGATATAGTTAAACGACCAAGATCTAAAAAAGTGTATCGTAAAAATGTGGCTTAAAACTGGATAAAGGACTGGATAAATGGACTGCATAGTAGAGGGGGTAAAGGGGATCTGACGCCACTGACAGGCGACCAAATGAAACGCACCGTTACCTTGATTAAAATGACGGGTTTCTCTGGGTTTGAAAACTGTTGGAAACATTTGGGGTAATGTAAGCACACAACTGAACAAAATATATAACATAGGTCTAGTCGTTTTTAGATATTTTAATGCGGAAAAGTTACATATTGGGCCTTTAAACAGTAGTCTTCATAGAGTGCAAAGGAAAACAGCAGCAGCAGCAACAACAGCTGTTCAGTTTCTACGAGCAAAACAATAAATCGACATATTCTGCGGTTCGCTTTTTTTGTGTTCTAGTATTTTATGTGACACGTATCTGGTGTAAATAATTTGTCGTTGCCTTTTCACGGCTGTCAAACAGCAGCAGGATCATTAAATGTTTTTTATTGAAGTCTCAAGATGCAACACGTCTCCTCTCTTGAACAGAGGTTTGCTAGCTTGTTAGCATTTTGCGACTTCCAGAAAAACATTTTAATGATGATGCAGTTCTTTGATAACTGTGAAAAAGTAATGACAAATTATTTACACCATATACAGTACTGTACTGTGCAAAAGTCTTAGGCACCCAAGAGCTTTTATATAAATTGTGTCTTCGATGTTTATTAATTTTTTTCTGCATTAGTGTGTCAGTAGACTGCTCTTTATAGTATATTTTTTGATATTTCGAAACTTTTCATTCAATTATTTTTGAAAGCATCTTCGGTTTACTTTCAAAACCCACCTCTTCAAGCTCGTGTTCACCTGTTAACCTCCTTCCCTCTCTCTCCCTTCCCTCCATCTCATGATTCCTCTAGTTTTAACTCCCTACTTTTATTTTTTTAAATTATTATAAAGGTACCTATTAAATGATTTTACCCTGTATGTGAAGTGTCTTTGAGTACCTAGAAAAGCGCTATACAAGTCTATATATAAGTCTAATGTATTATTATTATTATTATTATTATTATTACTTTTGCACAGTACTGTACATTTCACATAAATTATCAGAACATTATCGTCACACCATTCTTACACATGGATTTTGAGGTGTGCCGTTGAATCTTGTTGTTTTTTGTTCAGCTTTCTTCAGCTCAGTATTTTTCTTCCAGCATGAAACAGCAGAGAGAAATGCCAAATACCCAAAACAGGAGAGAGAGTGAGAAGCGTCCCGAGCAGACAGAGTGCGGCGGGCGGGCGGGCCGGGCGCCCGGGGGGCTCTCACACTGACGAGGGGATAAACGCTCTAATCAATACTTTCCAAATAGGAACATGACCCTCACGGACAACTGCTGTGCTTACTCAATAGACAGGAGGGGGAGGAGGGAGGGGGAGGAGGGTGAAGCCCAAACAAATCGTAGAGAATAAGGGGGGTAGAAGAAGAAAAGGGAGGGAGGGAGGGAGGGGGGCTTGTGGGTGTGTAAGCTTTAAACAGCAGACTGATCCGTCTCAGACAGGATTCAGATTTCCTTTTATTTCCAAGAGTTGTGCGCTCTGCCGGCCTCACATGGGTTAACAAACACACAAATACAAAAAAACAAATACACACTGCCATCAAAAGTCACCGATATTCAGTATCTTTAAAAATTAAACCGTTTTCATTCCAAAAATTCATGAAATTCCCAGCATGCAGCCTCGGAAACATTCAGAGCATCATGGGACACTAAAACTCTCCACTGAAACCAGGATGCCTGCCTTTAAATGGAGAATTAATTTGCAAAAAAACATATCATTGAACAATTCCACCAATTAATGAAATATGCAAAGATTGTTTGATCGCAGGTTTTAGAGACTGAAGCTTCTCCTGCTGAACTGGAAAGATTCCTGTGGTCAGACATAAGAAATGAAAACATATTATAATAAAAACATATTCGGTAGCTGTGATCAGGGAGGAACCTCCATCATAGCAGCGTTGGACATGACAGGCTGATATCTGATTTCTTTAATAGAAACACCAATATTGGTTTTCCGATATTGGATGTTGGCCTGAGGTCAGACTGACCGCTCACTGATCTGCTTCAGTTCTGACTGAACTTCACTTCCTCTCCTCTGCTAAATAAACCAGAGGGAGTCAAACCTGAGAAGAACAAGCCTCTGAATCCATTCATCTTTTGGTCGTCAACCACATGAAAAAAGAAGAGAAGTGACAAGAAATACAGCTGAACAATTAATAAAAAAAATCAAATTGAAATCGCAACATGAACTTCAGCAATTTCCAAATCTCAGAGTCTTCAGTTAATTTCTTCAGAGAGAGTTTGGTCCAAACTACGGCTGGGCAATATGGTTGAAATCAATATCATGATAATCATAAGGATTTTTCTCGATATCAATATATATCACGATATGGTTCATGTATGCAAAATCATGTTAAATAATCAAATTAATGTTCATCTCATTGAACCGAATGCTAACGTTAGGTGTGATGTCAAACAAAACTGAAATATTCAAATAATATTCCTACCATACCTCATTTTATGAGAGTTTTTAAGTAAAATTTGCTTGTCATCATCAATTCAAACAGCAGAAATGTGTGTCACTATATCAAAATATCTTCATATCATCACGATATGATTCCACTGAAAGACGATAAATGATAATATTGAATTATCGCCCAGCCCTGATCCAAACTGGATTTGTGAACAAAAGAGTTTTAGAGTCAAAACCTTCATTAGACTCAAACTCAGTAAATCTGCTCACTCACATCTAGTTTTATTAACAAAATCACTTTTAAAGTTCTAAAAAGTTATGACAAGAAAAACTTGAGATGAGATGAATCTCAGTTTAAATCTCAATTGCAATATCCTGTCAAATAATCACAATTAGACTTTTTGTCAATATCTTTCAGCTCTACAGAGAACTGATATTTGTAGGAACCGTCTTTCTTTGCATGGGATTTCAGAGAGTGTGTGTGTGTGTGTGTGTGTGTGTGTGTGTGTGTGTGTGTGTGTGTGCGTGTGTGTGCGTGTGTGTGTGGTTCCTGAGATGACAAGATGTTCACCGAAGTGACATCTGTGCTTCTTTCAGTCCCCTACCTGCCTCACCGGGAGCCTTCCCAGCATCCCGCTCTGCAATTAGACCGATCCATTCACGCCCTCTTGTCTTTTCTCTCTTCCTGCTTTTGTGAGGCGGCGAGTCTTTGTGTCCCGGGCCGAGTCTTTTCACCAGGCGCGTTGAAAAAGGGCAGTGCCTCTGCGCCGGGGGGACATCTGTTGAGAAGTGCCTGGGATTCATGTCGTAGTCGGGGTCGTATTTTATTCACAAAGACTTGAACCCGACAACAACAACAACAGCAATTAGGGGGAAGTCGAGTCGTAGCCGGGTCCGGGTCTCTCCGCTGACCGGATCGACCCGGTTCCCACCGGTCCTGAAGGGGTTAAATCCCCCCCCCCGACGCTGGAAACACACCGGCCGAGGATCGAATCCCAGCTGGGATATGGGATTCTGGGAAGGTGTGTAACGTCTGGGAAAGAGGAAATCCTTCGAGGGTTTCATTCCAAAACTCTCTATACATACAGTATTTGGTGCCTGGAATTCGTTCCTTTTGCTATTTGAAAGACAAAAACCAAAACAAGAATCCACACTCTCAAACAGATAAACAGATAACATCAGGGTATCCAATCATATACCAATACATTTCATCCTGTACTGTTTTCGCTGAAGTTTCTCATAAATTAACAATCCTCCATCTGTCTTTTTTAAAGTTTAATATCGTTTTCACCTTAACTTGTAATTGATTTTCTTCCAGTCCCTGCAAATGGATGATAGCGCACCTATTTTTGAGATTCAAAATTCGTATCCAATTCCGGACACTTTCTTTTGTCCGTGTCGGTGTATTCATACTCGATATTAACCCTTTATTAACCCTTCCTGTACCTTCACAGTGTTACAGAGACTTGTAAGAAGTGCAGGCTCTGTACTCAAAGCTCTTATTTTTCCATTTATCAGCCGATACAGATTCTCTACATGAAGTAACTGTCAGCCAAAGTGGGATTTAAGGCTTCCCGCTTCTTGTTCGCGACTAAGTTCGTAACTTAGTGTTTTATATGCTTTAATGTGTATAGATATTTATGAAATTTGATACCTAGTTTCTGAAATGTGTATGAATTTACGGCACTTAGCTTTTGGTTGGGAACTCCGTATAAAAATGCCGGTAAACACCGGAAATTACGCGAGTGACCGAGTGTCCGGGATTGGATACAATTCCGTTGAACAGCTCGGTGAACTGAAAAGACGTTTTCCTGACGAAGCCTGCGGACGTCTTTTCAGTTTGCCATTTTTTTTTATTGACATGTAGAATAAATCAATCAATCAACTCTTTTTGAGAGTGTGGATTTCCCTTTTTTCTTGGTTTTTGAAGTTTGAAATCGTCGCACCAGAGAAGAAAAAGAAGAAGAAGAAGCCTTATTTTATCTCCATTTCACTCTCTTACCCAGCATATGAACTTCATATCGTTTACTATTTAAAAGACGTAAATTATTCTGTCCTTCAAAAATGAAACTGTTTTATAAAGAAAAGTCTCCAGCTGACTCCTGACTTCGGTCCGAACCTGAAACACTTTGCTGTCCTGTCAGCAGGCGACATGGGAGATGGAGAGGGGAGATGGAGAAGGAGATGGAGAGGGAGATAGAGAGGGAGATGGAGAGGGAGGAGAGGGAGAGGGAGGAGATGGAGACGGAGAGGGAGAAGGAGATGGAGAGGGAGATGGAGAGGGAGGAGAGGGAGAGGGAGGAGATGGAGAAGGAGCTGGAGAAGGTGGATTTCACATTTAGCAATCAAACTTTTTGCTCGCAACACCAGAAACAGAAAGAAAAGATTTTTTAGAAAGGTTGATTGATTGATTTTATTTGACAGATTTTAAAGTAAACATAGGTTTGAAGGCCCTTAGGCCACAACCATACACATATAAGATTGTCGAGGAATTCAACACACAATAACAAGAAGACTTATTTCCATTGTGGTCCTCGTTGTAAAAAGCAATGGTCAGCACAGGCAGGTCCTGGCAATGCATGAATCACTTAAGACATAAAAAACATTAACATATTCATTATATAAAATAACTTACATTCAAAAAACGCATTAATTAATTATTGACTGTCAGCAGCCATCCCTTCACTGCTCTTTTAAAATGGTTAGCAGTGACAGTTTCTTTAATATGGGAAGGCAATAGATTCCATTCTGTAGCTGCTGAGCACAAAAAGGTGTTTTTCCCTGATGCTCTGAATCCTACAGGAGAATAAATCTGTTACACTGGCTCATGGTTTATGAGTGGAACCGCTCCGTGTCGGCACTTCATGAAACAGCTGATCCAAAAGCAAACGAGAATACAAAGAAACACCCGAAATAAACCAATAGAGTGAGAGACAATGGATTTAGCAGCCAATGGAGGAATGAATTTCACCAGAACCCTCTGTCCTGTCTATCTATCTATCTATCTATCTGTATATCTATCTGTCTACATATCTATCTATCTAGCTATCTATCTATCTATCTATTTGTCTATCTGTGTATCTATCTATCTGTCTACATATCTATCTATCTATCTATCTATCTATCTATCTATCTATCTATCTATCTATCTATCTATCTATCTGTCTGTCTTCTCTCCACCTTCCTGCTCTCTCTATAAGGATGCATACCAGTGGGACAGGTTTGCCCACCTTTTAAAAAAAAGAAAGAAGAAGAAGAAGCCGAGATGAAAGTGTCAGTTTGTTATGTCTTGATCCAGATTCTGGGTTTCAGACCCCCCCCACCCCCCCTCCCTGAAGGTGTGATGGAGCAGAAGGAAGAGGATCATCATGGGATCATGGAGATTGATCAGTGAACTGGACAACATCTGAAGACCAATATTTAACTCTTGTTCTGTCTTTAAGCCCCGTGACCTTTGACCCTCCTGACCCAGTTTGACCGCCCGCCTGCGTTTCCTCCTTCGCATCTTCAGCACGTTTTCAACTCCACGTGCACGACTCTGCCCGCTCACGTGCACGACTCGGCCCGCTCACGTGCACGACTCGGCCCGTTCACGTGCACGACTCTGCCCGCTCACGTGCAAAAATAAACCTGTGAGGTGGGAGGTAGGGCTGAGCGATAATTCAATATTATCGTTTATCATCTTCCAGTGGAATCATATTGTGATGATATGAAGATATTTTGATATCGTGACACATTTCTGCTGTCTGAATTGATGATGACAAGCAAATTTTACTTAACAACTCTCATAAAATGAGGCATGGTAGGGATATTATTTAAATATTTCTGTTTTGTTTGACATCACACCTAACATCACCATTCAGTTCAATGAGATGAACATTAATTTGATTATTTAACGTGATTTTGCATACATGAACCATATCGTGATATATATTGATATTGAGAAAAATCCTTATGATTATCGTGATATTGATTTCAACCATATCGCCGAGCCCTAGTGGGAGGTAACCTACTAAAAATACTTTGTTACTGTATTTCAGTAACATTTTCAAGTATCTGTACTGTACTTAACTTAGTTAAGACTTTTTACTTTTACCCTCTACATTTCAAAAGAAAAATCTGTACATTCTACTCACTACATTTTCAAAACAGACTCGTTACTCTCGGGAAATCAATCAAAATCAAATGATTTCTGCATCAGACAGCTTCCATCCAGGAAGCAAAGTGACACCAAAAAGGAGGGAAAGGGACAGAGAGAGAGAAGCAACAAGAGAGCAGAGAATTCATGTTCCTGATCTGAGCTGCAGACTAGGATCAAAACACACGGTCGGCAACTAAATCCACACAATCCATATTAGTGCAGCGAGCCTCTAAACGAGCCGTTTGGACTTCCGTAACTTTGTGGCGTCACAAAGGTTCGCTCATTATCATTTTTGTAAGAAATAATAGACTAACAAAGTGTTTTTTTCAAAGCGGTTGAGCGGTTGTCATTGTTTATTACCGGAGAGTTTTCCCTACCTGTAGCCGCCGAGCCGCGGCGTCTCACGTTTCACTCTGGAAACGGTTAGCCGATCGGAACGGAGGGTCGTTAATATTAATGAGCCTTAAAGACACGGAGACAGAAACGGCCTGTTCTTGGTAAGGCTCAGAGAGATGCTGGAAAATGAACGTGGAGAAATGGATTGAGAGTGTTTTTGGTTCAGCTTTGAATGGACAGAAAGACACAAAATAAAACTCTGGACAGTGGAGGATATGGAGCTTTAAATAAATTTAAGACAGTGTGCTTTTATGCTTTGACTTGAATAAAGGATTTGAAATGATACTTCATACTTTTACCACAGTATATTTTTAGATGAGTATTTGCACTTGTACCTGAGTGAGGAGCGTGTGTCCTTCTCCCTCCTGTGTGTGAGTGTTAAATCAGAGTCAGCAGGGCGTCTTCATGGTGGACTGTGGTGTAATTACTGCGGCGGACACGGCCGCACGCTCCGGGCTCGCCCCCCCCCCTCCCCTCCTCTCCCCAAACCTGAATCTGCTGCTCTCTCAGAAAAGCAATTATGATCGTATTAATTAGAAATATCTGCAGAAACGAGGAGAGAGGCTCCAAATTGCTTCGTTGCAGCGTTCACATGCAGAGCTGAACTGTCGACCTCAGAGAAAACGGACAAACAAGATGCTCTGAAATATTCTGTATTTGTAATGATTGTTTTTATCCAGCTGAGAATATACAAACAAAATAAATTGACTAGATGTACAATACACTGCTGAATATCTGCTGCATTGGAGAGAATGGAGGATGAAATCCAACCAGAACCTTCCTGTCTCTTTCCTGCTCTCTCTACCTTTTATCTGTCTGTCTCTTTCTATATTTATTCATTTATTTATTCACCATGGAAAAGGACAGTTAGTATCGACCCCAGAATTGGCTGGAAAGCTAAATGTCACCTGCAGTCCCTGTGCAGGTGATACAAACTGCATGTTGTATGTTGTTGTACAAAATGTAAAAAAATGTACAATTAATTTTCGAGAATATGTCATTTGGCAAGCCCAGTATCTCAAATACATTTTTCTGGGCTTTTTCTAGAATAAGCTAATGCAGCTATTAGTTGACTATTACGCTCCTGCTAGTTCTGTGAAGCAGCTAATTACAAACGGTTTACAAACGGTTTACAAACGGTTTACAAACGGTTTACAAACGGTTTACAAACGGTTTACAAACGGTTCCCTCCTCACTACATCATGCAGGCTTTGTTTCTGTGTTCAGTTTGTGTCGACACACTCGGCACAGCCGTTGGCCGGTATAGACTCAAATGAACTCTGGTGATTAGTTCACTGACACTGTCGGAGCTTGAAGGAATCAAATCTTGTTTATTTAAAAAATGCATTAACCACCTTTGAATGGCAAAACTAGGGTGGCCGAGACGTGTCGAACGAACTGCATATCCAAAACGCTTTGCAAGTTCGAAAAACACATTATGCAAAAAAACATGCAAATGCAAAAGCCACAACACAACAACAGAAGTGAGCAACAACGGATGTTGACAATGAAACGGGCCGACTGTTATTGCCGGTGGACTATTATTGCCTGCACATGTGGAAATATAAAGACACTGAACAACATTGCTCATTTGTGACAATCACATAGCGATAGTAATCATAGTTAGCTTGCGAACAACGTTTCACTTACTTCTCAAACGGGCAAGAACTTTCCTCTTCCACATGTGCCGGCAGTAACAGTCAGCCGTTTAATTGTCAACATCCGTTGTTGCTCACTTCTGTTGTTATGTTGTGGCTTTTGCATTTGTGTTTTCCGTTAATGTGCTTGTGTGTTTTTCAACTTTGCAAAGCGTTTTGGATATGCAGTTCCTTCGACACGTCTCGGCCACCGTACAAAACAATAATTATCCCTGCGAAAAGGAGTCAATTTACAGAACATGATGTCATATTAAAGTGGGCTATCCTTGATTTCAGTAAGGGTCTAATGACACTTGACAGTCACATGATTGGTTTGATTTTAGTCGTGATTTTAGTTGTGAGTTGTGATTGTTTCTGTGGATATTCGTGCTGATCTCAGCTCTTTCTGCCTCATCTGTTTTCCTCTTGTCATCTTGTCATGTTCTTGTCTCTGTTTGCTCGGCACCTATTCCCCGCTCCGCGTCCCGGCGGGGGATCCCTCTGTGCCTCGGCCCGCCCGACGTTTATAACATTTTCTTTTTTTTTTTTCATGGGAGTTTTTCCTAGTCTGCTCCGAGGCGGTCAGGCTGGTGGAGCTGCAGGTCAGGAAGCTGTTTGACTCGATACAATCTGCTTTTGTTTTGGTTTTTTTGTGGGGGTTTTTTTTTTTTAACAAAGTGTTTACTTATGCACATTTGAATTGTACACAGGAAATTGTCAGGAAATTAAAACAAAAACAACATGAAATACAAAAAAAAAAAAAAAAGGGGAACTATTCACAGTTTGGCAAACATAAAAATGGTAACACTTTAATAAGGGTACATTAATTAAGGGTTAGTTAATGCTTAATAAGCATTAACTAACCCTTAATTAACAGTTAACATGAACACCATTAGTAAATGATTACGACACATTAGTTAACTAAGGTATTAATTTATACATTATTTAATAGTCATCTTTATAAACGATTAAATAATGTATAAATTAATACCTTAGTTAAAATGAACAACATTAGTAAATTACACATTAGTTAACTGTTAATTAAGGGTTAGTTAATTCTTATTAAGCATTAACTTACCCTTAACTTAGTGATCCTTATTGTAAAGTGTTACCATAAAAAATATAAATCATGGCATCATGTGCATCCACATAGAGAGGAGTCTCCAAATAAAAATAAAAAATAAATAAATGAAAGAAAAGTACCTTAAAAGAAACAGATGTTAATCTTGGCCAAATTCACATTTAAGTCAGTCCAGCTCCTTATCACATTGGTAATCTAAAATAAGCAATTACAGGAAAACATGTCTGTCTTTACATGGAGTTTTTTCCATAGAGGACACTTTCATTAATCTGTCTTGCCATTGATGTAAGGTGGGTGCAGTGGTTTGAGCCAAGATAAAGTTATCTTTTTCTTTTGCCACCATTAAAAGGATAAGCAGTAAG
>NW_027282563.1:5000-13302 GCF_046629955.1 Centroberyx affinis | reverse complement strand
TTTATTTGTTTATTTGATAGGGACAGAGCACGTTAATAAACATCAGTATAAAAATACAAGATGTAAACATGCCAGAGTTAGCAAAAATGCTGATTTACATCCGTAGTCCCTAGGCAAGTAACAAAAACAGAAACATTACAAGTGACAAAATACAAATACAAATATACAAATACACAAGTAGCCTGAAGTTGACCGATGACTCGTCCTGAACCTGGCTGTCAGCTGAGGAAAATGTCTCAGTATGATTCAGATGTGAAAATACAAAACTACTTATTGCTGAAGCCAAAACAACAAATAACAGATTCTGAAAAACAACAACAAACGGTTCGGTAATATCAGACTAACCGATCATCAAAGGACGTTCACATGCATCTTGTTTTCTCTCTGTGTGCTGTGGCTGTTCCCCTCTGCCTCTGGCTGCAGGCCGAGCTTCACTGCAGGGAAACCACTGCTGCTGAATTTATCTATTTATTTATCAGGGAACTGGATTTTGTTGTAACTGACTTTCTTCCTGTCTTTCTGTCTGTCTGTCTGTCTCTCTCTCTCTCTCTGTCTATCTCTCTCTCTCTCTCTCTCTGTCTCTCTCTCTCTGTCTCTCTCTCTCTGTCTCTCTCTCTCTCTCTCTCTATCTCTCTCTCTCTCTGTCTCTCTCTCTCTCTGTCTCTCTCTCTCTGTCTCTCTCTCTCTGTCTGTCTCTCTCTCTCTCTCTCTGTCTCTCTCTCTCTCTCTCTCTCTCTCTCTCTGTCTCTCTCTCTCTCTCTCTCTCTCTCTGTCTCTCTCTCTCTCTGTCTCTCTCTCTCTCTCTCTCTCTCTCTCTCTCTCTCTCTCTCTGTCTGTGTGTCAGGATGCAGAGGGTCTCCCCGTGGAGGTGAAGGTGAGGAGTAAGGGGGAGGGGCTTTACTCCTGCTGCTACACCCCGCCTCGCCGCTCAAACACACGCTGGCCGTCGCCTGGGGAGGAGTCGGCGTGCCCAACAGCCCCTTCCGGGTAAGCAGCCAATCACGGCGCCCCGTTACACTGGCAAGCGCTAAGGTGGTCCGATCAGAGCCGGCGGTTCCAGAGGAGCGTTTTAAGACGGTCCAATCAAAAGGTTTGGATTCTAGCGGTAAAACTAAGAAGCCGCTGATCATCATCACTACTTACACTGAGGAGAGGTTCAGCTTCTAGCTCAGCTGCTGAGATTAAAAACACACTTTCATAAAATACAATGACTAAAAAAACAGAAGAACATGTCAGAGGTGTGCAGGTGAGATAAAAAAAAATAATCTAAAAGGCTTTTACATCATCTCACCTGCAGTCAGAGGAGACAGAAGAAAACTAAAAAGATTAAGAAGGAAAAAGCAACTGAAGTATAAAACTGAATTTACAAAAGAAAAAACACAGAAAATGGTAGAACAATAACAAGATGCATAAAATAACAAGTGAGGGAAATGAAGTCAATTTAAAATGGCCCTGACTGAGAAAATGAAGTCATAGGGGAAGTGTGTGTGTGTGTGTGTGTGTGTGTGTGTGTGTGTGTGTGTGTGTGTGTGTGAGACTGAACACAGGCTGGTTATGTGCCGTCTGAATTGCAAACTTGATATATGTAATTTTCTCAGATTTTTATTTAATCAAATGAAATTGATACTGATCTGCACTAATGCCACTAAAATACTAAAATGTTTTGTTGTTGTCTGTCTAACACTGCTGTGTGTCACATGATCAAACATGCAACTGCACATTGTATGTTTAACAAAAGTATTTTGATTTAGACTGAAAACTAGGGCTGGGCGATAATTCAATATTATCGTTTATCATCTTTCAGTGGAATCATATCGTGATGATATGAAGATATTTTGATATCGTGACACATTTCTGCTGTCTGAATTGATGATGACAAGCAAATTTTACTTAAAAACTCATAAAATGAGGCATGGTAGGAATATTATTTGAATATTTTCTGTTTTGTTTGACATCACACCTAACATTACCATTCAGTTCAATGAGATGAACATTAATTTGATTATTTAACGTGATTTTTGCATACATGAACCATATCGTGATATATATTGATAGCGAGAAAAATCCTTATGATTATCATGATATTGATTTCAACCATATCGCCCAGCCCTACTGAAAACTGTGTTTTCTGTGTCACAGTTGAATCCAGACACACTAACCGCACTGTAACCGCTCTGTCTGCACTGTAACTTTGATCTTTGATCTGTTTCTTATCACTGTTTTAACTAAAACTGCACTAAAATGTCACTAATCATAACTAATTTCATACATTTAACTAAAGCCATCATGTGTTTTTATTTATAATTATACTGAAAATGTATATACATTCCTGTCTATTCCAGTCGAGTCTAATCTGATCTCATCTATTTTATTCATATATAATCTAACCTAATATAATCTAATGTATTATAATGCTATATATTCTGATCTGATCTAATCTCTTGTATCTCTATCTATTCCAGTCTCTGATCTCGTCTAGTCTAGTCTAGTCTAGTCTAATGTAGTCCTCTGTGTCCAGGTTTTGCGATCGGAAATGATTTGATTGAATCCCCATATGCACTAGCCAATCCTCTGTGCACTGTGACCACCCTGGATCTGTTTTTATTGATTTAACTGCAGCAGAACTTCACTGATCTGAGCCCAGCTGATCAAAGCTCGTACAAACCAGTGAGATACACCGAGGACTTTAATCAGCAACTGTGTGGAAACGATAAGCAAGGAGGCAAAAAATAATCCACATGGAGATGGGAGCTGCCAGTAATGCAAAAATCTCAACATCTGTGGGGTTCCTGAAAACACATGTGGACTTCCAGTTATACAAAAGCACAAAATAAAAGCGCAAATATTGATATTTTTGCATTTCCGGCACCTTCCTTCCCTGTCTGTTGTCCCGGTTCTGTTAAAGGCCCAATCCGCAATTTCAGAATGATCTGCTCAGAGCTCACAGGTTCGATTCCCATAACAGCCACTGCGTCCTGCTGAAGTGTCCTTGAGCAAGACACTAAACCCCCTGCCTGCTCACTCACTGTAAGGAAAAAAAAAAACATGCTTTCATCCCACTACTGGGCCGGTATATCTGGTTTATCTAGTCATTTGTTGGACTTGGATATTTCTTTCACTTGAAAATTTAGCATTGGAGCATGACGGCGAGGTTGAAATGGATTTATAGGTTGTAAAACGGTTGGGTCTACTCAGAACAAGTCATAACATCAAACTTCAGATTTTATCTTTTAACCCGGTGAGTTAGGATGTGTGAGAGGTTCAGATAAGTGAAGTTCTACTGTCTTAACTGCACTTGATTTTCCATTTTTTATTTTTGTAGATCGCTGTTTTTTTGTTGCTGTAGGATGAAAACCTTTTTTACTCCGGACAGCGTGTATTTCACGAATTAAGAAAATAACAAAACAAAAAAATGCTATATTAAAAACACTGAACAACCCTGTCACATATGAACTCAATACGATCTACTTTCTATTTTCGTTTCTTGTAATATTGGTGATGTAGGAATTGAAGCTTATTCTACCAAAGCGTCAGCTAAAAGACTAAAATATCAAATATTAAACGGAGTTGAGAGGTTTTCATCGGACAGACGTGTGCACTAACCAATCCTCCATGCACTGTAACACTGTAACCACCTTTTAATTTTGGTTTTATCGCTGTTTGAAAGCTTTGTTTGCTAGTTATTACCCACAATGACTTTGTTTACTGTCTGTCCTCACTTCTCACCTGTCATCAGATGAGTTATAGTTCATTTTCGGGTGTTAATAAGTGTCCATTGGACTTTAACACTTGAAAAACACCCGCGCTCATCCGCATGTATCTGAACACATGAAGGTCCAAAGCGTTTCTCTCGCGGGTGTTTCTCATTGTCGAGTCGACTATCTTTCCCAGACACACCCCGCACTAACCTCTTTTGGATGTGTGACTTTCCCACTTGCTGAACACTTTAAGAGTTTACATTAACATTAACGGTTTTGCTGTGGGAAACAGTCTCACCAGAAGCTGCCAGAGGGCCTGAGGTGTTTGCAGCCTGTGTGTTGTTGAGTTTGTGACAGTGCCAGCAGGCTGCGGGAGCCTCTGTGGTGATGAGACAGACTTGGTACGAGTCCAGAAGTGACAACAAACACAGCAGGGATCAGGTGTGGACTCTCTGATGCGGTCTCTGGTCTGTGTGCCACGTTTTGAGAGTTTGCTGCTACAAGGCAAGTGACACAAAGTCACACGCATTTGAAAAGCTGAGTGTGAAGTTCTCTGACAGAGTGTCCGCTGTTCAGATCCAGCCTGTCAGTCTGCAGGGTTTACACTGATCCCCAAAGCTCACAGGGCTGCAAGGCAAAAATAACAAAATACAAACAACACAAAGGGATATAATGAAGGAAGGCTTGATATCCAGACCGCATTAAGACATGAACAAGACTGAGAAGAGTTTCTACTGGTCCAGAAGTGTTCCTACTGGTCCAGAAGAGTTTTTACTGGTCCTGATAGGTTTTTGGTATGGGTCCAGAAGAGTTTTTACTGGTCCAGAAGTGTTTCTACTGGTCCAGAAGAGTTTCTACTGGTCATGATAGGTTTTTGGTATGGGTCCAGAAGAGTTTCTACTGGTCCAGAAGAGTCTGTACTTGTCCAGAAGAGTTTCTACTGGTCCAGAAGAGTTTGTACCGGTCCAAAAGAGTCTCTACTGGTCCAGAAGAGTTTCTACTGGTTGAGCAGTGTTTGTACTGGTCCAAAAAAAAATTCCTCTGGTCCTGATGGGTTTTTGTACTGGTCCAGAATAGTTTGTACTGGTCCAGAAGAGTTCCTACTGGTCCAGAAGAGTTTCTACTGGTCCTAATAGGTCTTTGGTATGGGTCCAGAAGAGTTTCTACTGGTCCAGAAGAGTTCCTACTGGTCCAGAAGTGTTTCTACTGGTCCAGAAGAGTTTCTACTGGTCCTGATAGGTCTTTGGTATGGGTCCAGAAGAGTTTCTACTGGTCCAGAAGAGTCTGTACTTGTCCAGAAGAGTTTCTACTGGTCCAGAAGAGTTTGTACTGGTCCAAAAGAGTCTCTACTGGTCCAGAAGAGTTTCTACTGGTTGAGCAGTGTTTGTACTGGTCCAGAAAATTTTATTCTGGTCCTGATGGGTTTTTGTACTGGTCCAGAAGAGTTTGTACTGGTCCAGAAGAGTTCCTACTGGTCCAGAAGAGTCTCTACTGGTCCAGAAGATTTTCTTCTGGTCCTGGTTGGTTTTTGTACTGGTCCAGAAGAGTTTGTACTGGTCCAGAGCTGTTTCTACTGGTCCAGAAGAGTCTCTACTGCTCCAGAAGAGTCTCTACTGGTCCTGATTGGTTTTTGTACTGGTCCAGAAGAGTTCCTACTGGTCTTGATGGCTTTTTGTACTAGTCCATAAGAGTGTGTATGGGTCCTGACGGGTTTTTATGCTAGTCCAGAAGAGTCTCTACTGGTCCAGAAGAGTCTCTACTGGTCCAGAAGAGTTTCTACTGGTCGAGCAGTGTTTGTACTGGTCCCGAAGAGTTTGTACTGGTCCAGAAGAGTTCCTACTGGTCCAGAAGAGTCTCTACTGCTCCAGAAGAGTCTCTACTGGTCCTGATTGGTTTTTGTACTGGTCCAGAAGAGTTCCTACTGGTCTTGATAGGTTTTTGTACTGGTCCAGAAGAGTTTGTACTGGTCCAGAAGAGTTCCTACTGGTCCAGAAGAGTCTCTACTAGTCCAGAAGATTTTCTTCTGGTCCTGATTGGTTTTTGTACTGGTCCAGAAGAGTCTGTACTGGTCCAGAAGAGTCTCTACTGGTCCAGAAGAGTCTCTACTGGTGCTGATTGGTTTTTGTACTGGTCCAGAAGAGTTCCTACTGATCTTGATAGATTTTGTACTGGTCCAGAAGAGTTTGTACTGGTTTAGAAGAGTTTCTAGTGGTCTACAAGAGTTTCTACCGGCCCATAAATGTTGGTGCTGAGAACTGATATGAAGATGATTTCCATCAGTCATCTGCAGAGCCGGTTCTGAAGGCCTGCAGGGAACCTGGCATCCACTGCATGTCCCTGCAGCCTTACTGCTGATAGGAAGAAAATGAACAAACATGCAAAGCTGTCAGCGCTGTTGGGAACTCGTAACACCGCCTCCATCCATAGAAAAGAAGCAGAATAAGAAGCCAGTGTCAAGAAAAGTTCAGTCAAAGCAAGACTTTGTCACATAGTTCTGTTTTTGTCTGTCTCAAGCTAATCAGAGCCGTTAATTGTCACTCGTATTCACTGCTGTGATGGAAAAACACACAACTGTACTTTTGGTTGTTTTTCTGCTTGAATTGAACACTAAATAGTTGCCTCCTCCAATGAAATTGGAAAGCGGCTGATGTTTTCACCTCTGTCTGTCTGTTAGATTTGGCTGAAAGTCGGTGGACCGGTCGCTCGTGGCCTTTTGCATTCATGTGCTGTTTTGTTGGAAAATCAAACCAGGAAGACAAATGATAAAGAAACATAAACCGTTACGGAGGCTGCAGCTTTACAAGTTGTAGAATTGTTCAGCGTTGAGAGGTTTGGTCTCAGTACTGAGTGAGTCTCCTGACCCTCGGGTCCATGTGACCTGTTACACCAACTTCAAAACTTCAAAACAAAAACTTCCACAAGAAAGCATTTTTATTCCTGAAAAACATTATTTTCAAAGACTTATTTTTGCCAGATATGTTTTTTTTGTCTCACAGCAGTGAATCTAAATCTGTTGTTGACTGAAACTCATCCATGTTCAACCCCAATTCATTTCACTTCTATTATATTTAGATCAACCTCAGTGCAAACTGAGTTAGTTTCAAAAATAAATGGAGACATTTCATTTAACTGTTTAACTGTGTTGCTTGGTTCATTTGCTTTAGATGTTGGTGATTTGCATAACCTTAACTTACATTTTATTCTGTTTTGATTTCAGTTGAAGTTCTTCGTTTTCTTTTTTCTTTTAGTTTCTTTCATTAGTTTCAATGATATATATTATATTTTTATGAAGTTTCCGTTTATGTTGTTATATTTTGGTGCACAGAGCCACTGGAAGCAGGGATTTATGATGATGGTGTTAAAAAAAGAAATGCATAACGCATGAGCCTCTTCGGCTTCTGTGACATTCTTTCAAATTCAGAATTGTTTTAATCAAAAGTCCAATAAATGTGCAGGAATTTGTCTTGGTGCAGAGAAATATGAACTAATATTTTAACATCATGTACAGCAGATCACAGACAGTGGAAAGAGACAGTTGAGACATTGACAACATATCAGTCTACATATAGACAGCTATACACAGTATATCATATATTAGTCTATATGGAACATTCAGTAGCTGTCTGTATGAAATAAGATGCATGAAGTTAAAGCTGCACTGCATCTCTGGCTCCATTCAGTAGTTAGTTGTGTTTCTCTTCCTGGTGGATAACCGGCCAATCACAGACGAGGTGACGTCACCTCCAGATGTTTCCAGCAGCTCCAGTGGAGTTTGATATGAGAAAATGTTTCAGGATGTAAAACCTCAGCGGTAAACGTCAGGTTTTGGTGTCAGTCCCTCAGAATCAAAGAGCGAGGGCTTCTTTCTAGAGCCGCCATTTTGCACCAAGAGACGTTCAGTAATCATACAGGGAGAGATCCATCGTAGAAGAGGAGAGAGACCAGTTTCTCCACCCAGAGGAGCAGGAGAGAGACCAGAATGCAATGCAGCAGAGAGACAGGCTAGAGTTTTCCTCAGTCATAGACACGCCCCAAAGTTCACTAAGTAGCTACTAGCTAACTATCTTTATATGCCTGTTCACCTTTAATTGAATGCAACAAGTTCTCACTCCTTCTCTGGAGGTTGTTGAAAGGCATTCTGGGAAATGTAGTAAATCAGTAACTGCAGTAGAAGCAGACGAGGCAGCTGGAGGGAAAGTGGGTTCACCAGAAAAGTAAATGACACATCAGTGAATAACTGCTGAATGTGTTGAACATCACAGACGGTTCCTTTAACGCTCTCTCTGACTGTAAATAACGGCAGCGGTGTGATGTCACTTCCTGTGGCGCTGCAGGTGGGCGTGGGGCGAGGCAGCCATCCCAACATGGTGAAGGTGTTCGGCCCCGGGGTGGAGCGCAGCGGGCTGAAGGCCAACGAGCCCACACACTTCACTGTGGACTGCACGGGAGCTGGGGAAGGTAACACACACACACACTCACACACACACACACACACACACACACACATACACATGGTCATGTTAAGTGCTGTGTGTGTATGTGTGTAATAAAGACAGTAAATCCCGTCAGACAGTTTTATTTGGTGTGAAGGCGGTTTCCATCTG
>NW_027282562.1:0-26205 GCF_046629955.1 Centroberyx affinis | reverse complement strand
TAATCTTCCTATTCTCTCTCTCATATTCATTTTACCCTCCTATGTCTTTCTCCATCTATTTTGCTTCCATCCATTACAACTTCCTTCCTCCCTCCATCCCTCATCCTCTCTTTGTTTTCATTCTGTCCTTCTCTCCCTCCTTTCTTCCCTCTCTCCATCCTTCCTACCTTGTTACCTCTCTCTCTCTCTCCTTTACTTCTCCTAATCTCTTCCATCAGTCTTTCCGTTCTTCCATCGTTTCCTCCCACCCCCTCTCCCACTTCTCTACTTAGTTTTCTATCCAGTCTGCTTCAACATGCATCCTTCATGAAGTGTTTGATGTCATATCTAATGGCCAAAGTATGATTCCAAAACAAAAGAAACCAACCGAGGATGCATCGGATGGTGACTTGACCATTGAGAATGAATGGGAAAGCCCAAGATTCATTGCAAGCATGACGCAGTACGTCCAACCAGTGCTACAGTCTGTAATACAGAGACATGAAACAGCTGGGAAATGAACTCCTGTGTGTTTTAGTTGAGTGCAGAACCTCAACCTCACCGTCCATCTTAAAATGTAAAGATGCGAGACGTTTGTTCTCTCCAAGGAAAAAAGATATCGACTTGATTTGGGTCTTGGATCGATCTTGGATTTGATGCTGTTTCTGTTGGTCCAGAACCGATTGCTCTTCCATCATTTCCACCAAGGGGCACGTTGCCTGATTAGAAGCGAACCAAGGCTTGTAAACAAAAGTCACATGGACTCACAAGCAGCTTGTTTACTGAAATTCCTGTAACTTTAGCTAACCGTGATGGACTTGTCTGCGCTCTTCTCTGGTGTTCATTCCAGTTACCGTATAAGAACACAGAAGAAATAGCTGAATATGGGCATCAGTCCAGACTGCGGTCTGCCTTTGCGTCATTGTGTTATGCTAGGCTTTCCAAGCATGAGGAACTGCTGCCTATCAGATGTCAACATCTGTCTGCTTCTACCCATAAAGCCTTGTGTTGATCCATTGTTCTCACCTGGACAAACAAACTGAACTAAAGCAGTAAACGCTGCAGAGTTTGAATAACATGCTTGGTGTGAACGCAGCTTTAACCTCTCCATCGTTCCCTGTCCCCCCCCAATCCATCTCTCTCCTTCCTCTCACTCCTGTCTTTCAATCCATATCTTCTTCCCTCCACCCTTCCCATCCCTCCCTCTTGCTTTCCTACCTTGTTTTCCATCCATTCTGCCTCGACAGTCACCGTGTCGTGATCCTGATGGTCCAGGGCTTCACACTCGGGACAGATACACACTCGATCAGTCCTGCAGTAAACCTGAAATCAGCGACAAGGTGCTGCAATGTCAGTTGTTTCCTTACCATGAAAGCATGAAACTTTCAGGTGTTTGGGGTGTTTGGGTTCCTAGAAACATTTAAAAATCTTCCAGTGGCGACAGAAGCATACTTATCCTTTACTTTCAAGAGGAATACCAAATCATCTGCTATTTCTACTAGGGTTTGACAACCATGTTTTTTTCAAGGCAGATATCGATACCAATATCTTTGGATTGTTAGCCGAAATCTTGTGCCGACATGTTTTAATGTCACCATTTTCATGCCAAAAATCCCCCAAATTACAAGCATTCACTTTTAACCCCAGATTTTTTGAAAAATTCTCTGAAACAGCATTTAGACCATCATGGGACACTAAAATTCTCCATTGAAACCAAGACTAATTAAATTATTTTTATCCTTTTTATTCAGGGATGTAGTGGAGGAGTTTACCCATGTTTTTAGTTTGACATGAATCTTTATTATATCAGTTCAAAATATAAGTTAAAATTGTATCAAAGTGATCTTAGTTAAATTGTGTATTTTAATTCAAAAAGCATAAATTAATATTTTTCTTAGCGTGACATTGATTTTTGTTTATATTTGTGGTTGTGATGCCTTATGATCACCGATCAGTTACATTCCTCCTTAGAAAGAAAAGTTCCAGAATAAAGCTCTGGTGACAGTAAGGACGTGTGTTTTGATTTGTTTTGGGGTGAAAGTGTCCTACCAGTATCCCCCTGCGGTGGATCTCACAGAGAGGCAGGGTCTGGCTGTTCGCCGCCCCGCTCACGGTGAACCGTCTCCGGCCGCTGGAGCGGGAGTAAGACAGGGGCGGCGCAGGAGGTCCGGGCGTGTGGTTCTGGGCCTGGAGTTGGGTCTGGAGTTGGGCCAGGGCGGCGATCGGACTCTCGTTCGGTACCGAGGACGCCAGAGGGACTGTGACGGCAGGGGTCAGAGGTGAAAACGACGTCAGGACAGGATCACCTTCCAAGACAGAAGATACAGGAGTTAGTATGAGAACAACCATGCAGGAGAGTGCTGTAGATATCTCTCTCAGAAAGGAGAGTCTCTCCCTGTATTCCACTAGATATTGAACATTTGAAAAACTGTAAACTATTAGGGCCACAAAAAAAAAAGATTTGATTTCTGAGATTAATCTGATAATTCTGAGAATAAAGTCAGAATTCTGAGATTCTGACAATTCTGAATTTAATCTGAGAATTCTGATTTTAACTCAGAATTCTAACTGTAAACTAAGTAAAATTCATTATGCACTGTTTGAATTTAGCTGAAGTTATTAACTATCTTAAAACGTTAACACACACAATAATTTAGATTTAGATTTAGGTTTAGTGCATGTGGTTAGAACCTCTGTCATATTGGAGATGGACGACATGACTGGCTGATATCCGATATTTAATAAAAGGCCGATATCAGCCTGATATATCAGTCTAACCCTAGTATCTAGACTTAGACTTAAACCTAATTCACATCACACAAGCCTACCGTGACCGTTCAGCATCACCGGCAACTTCGGCAGAGGCCGCGGCAGCTTCTTCCTCAACTCGTCAAACAAATCCTCCGGCATGCCTCCTTCTCCTCCTCCACCTCCTCCTCCTCCTCCTCCTATCCATCCTCCTCCTCCTCTCCCCCCTCTCTTCTCCCTCCCTACTCCTCCTCCTCCTCCTCCCCTCATGGATTTGAACTGTTCGGTGATCTCCCTCAGCGTCCGGTTGATCTGGAGGTCCGGTCGCTTCTGGAAGGTTTTCTTACACAGAGGACACTGGCATACCTGGGACAGAAAAGAGGGAAAGATGATGGGGGAGGAGAGGAAAGGGGAAGGAGGGAGGGAAGGAAAGGAGGAGGGAAAGAACAGAGGGAAGGAAAGCAGTAAGTAGAAGAGTGAAGATGTGAGGAAGAAGGATGTAAAGACGAAAGTAAGGAGGGAACGTCTTTAATCAGTGAGCACTTGCATACCATGCTAGTCAATAAAGGGACACACACACACACACACACACACACACACACACACACACACACACACACACCTTAGACCCGTCCCAGTATCGGCTGATGCAGGCCATGCAGTAGCTGTGGCCGCACGGTGTGGAGGACGGGTTGGTGAACACGTCCAGACAGATGGAGCACTGGAACTGCTCATCAGACAGGAAACTACCGCACAAGGACATCCTGTGTAGAGAGAGAGAGAGAGAGAGGGAGAGAGGGAGAGAGAGGGAGAGATACACATGAAATATTCATCTCTCTAAGTCTCTGACAGAGCTTGGGCCATATTTTTGAAGTGGTAATCCTCAAGATCTTGGTTTCTTTATTTTGGTGACATTTTTGGTCAGCCTGGTCTCATGATTGTGAAATGAGCACAATGTCTTAAAATGCAAATAATGTGCACCATGCACAAAAAGTGAAAAAAAATAAGTTTAACATAAAATAATTAAATGAAATATACATTCAACGCCAACAACCTGGATTAAATTCCCAACTCGTGAAGTTTTCTATTGTCAGTGAAGATTTAATTTTCAATGAAAATTTTTATTAAACCATGACTGAAACTTTACCCTAACTTTAACTTTATCTAACTAAACAGAACTGTTTGCCAACCTTCTCACATGACAAACACATGAAAATGGCATGTCTTATTCATGCTACTGTCACATGAGAGGGAGAGGGAGAGAGAGAGAGAGAGAGAGAGAGAGAGAGAGAGAGAGAGAAAGAGAGAGAGAGACAGAATACAGCTTTGTAGACTAAATCTAAAAGATCTATCGCAGTCTAAAAGAGAGCTATCTGAAAAAGCTTGTTGTGGTGTGGCTGTAGATCAGTTTAGCAATGAAGTTTATGAGCAAGTTCAATCAGGAAGACTAGACTACCTAATACCAACACCTCTCTAGTTTCATTCATGCTTTCTCTTTACCCAGTCAGAGTTGGCAAACACTCTCCCTCTTTTTGTTTTTCAGAGAACCAATCAGAGTTAGCCGACACTTTCCCTCTCTTTTCACACAGTCAGTCTCAGTGACTGGGAGTATGTCGTCACCTACTATGCTATTGTGTTACTCACGCATACATATTCATTCAACTATTCAATCAGTAACGGAAACTTTTTCCAATCCAAAGTGCATTACAGAACCGTAACTTCATATCATTTCAGTTTGGGTGGCTCCAGATGAGTTGGAACCTGCACCCCTGACAGCATTTGTGCGGCGCTCTATCCACTGAGCTGCAGAGGGAATTGAGCCCCTAACCCTCGCAGTGTTAGGACCTTCCTCTGCCCGAAACATTACCATTAAAATACACCTGTCTTATCAGGCTGAATCACAAAGTGGGGCTGCAACAGAGAAGAGCGTCTCATCTCCACTAATTCAATTTAAAATGAAATCCGCTCCGTCCAGAGAAAGCTGGACTCACCAGCGTTAGATCTTCTCCTCTCTCGTCTCTTTGGTTTCTTTGGTATAAAGTATCAGACCGGCTGGGTTGGGAAACATGAGCGAGCTGTGTGATGTTTACTGATTTCTGGGTACTGAATGCAATACACATTTCCAACAGCTACCTCTGGTTTCCCAGTGCAGCTTTAAAAAATGTAGACAATTTTAGAATCATTTATGGTGACTTCTGAGAGAGGCTTAATGCCTTAAATTACTTTAATAACAGTTGAAAGAATTGGAGCCTTGCTACAGACCACAGAAAACCACATCCAAATGGAAACACTTTTCAGTGTTTCAACTAACTTACAGCCACTACTACAACTTGATACAAGTTAAGGCTTTCTCAGACAAGGGAAGTGAACAGTTGGAGGATTTTTAAGTACAGCTGCTGATGTTTTGAACGGCAAAGAGTGAATGAGAGAGAGAGAGAGAGAGAGAGAGAGAGAGAGAGGGGGGAAGAATGAAAAGGGAAAGATCACAGTGAATTTTACTATTCCTTTTCTATCTAAGGGATTCAAAGTGGTAGGATTTACATCAATAAACTTTTTAAAAGCTGATGTTGGAGTGTGAGAACGACAGAAAAAGGAAGAAAAGGGGGAGAGAAAGAAAGGGGAGAAAGGGCGAGCGAAGTAGAAAGAGCTTAATGGAGGAAAGGTTAGTAATGTGAAAAAAATGGACACCTTATATAACACACACACACACACACACACACACACACACACGCACACATCTCTTGTTATTGTAAATCAGATTAAGGAGGTCAGAAGACTGTGTTTGTTCCGGAATGAAGTGGGGCAAGATTCTGTCCTACAAAACTGACATTATCGCTCACACACATAAACACACACACAGCACACACACACACACACACACACACACACACTGCTCATCACACAACATCAGAGTGTCACGATCACATATCTGTCTACACAAACAGACTCCTGTAGGTATTTGGGTTCAGCAGGCGTTCCTCTGTGATGAAAGATGTTGCGGTCGTATTTTATAGTTTGACAACCTGCTATTAAACTCTACAGTCTAATAGTCGAATATCATAAATTTAGCTTTAAACACAAATTCAAATATTCAGTTTCATATTTAAGTATCATTATATGTCATTAGGTATCACTAGGTTATGTTTTTATTCACCTGGCATGTTTTGTTACGCATATTTCTTCTCTTTTTTGTGTGTATTCTTCTTCTCATTGGTATTCTTTTAACAATCTTTTCATCTTTTCTGAATTATTTTAACCTAATCTGTATGTGATCTTAATATATGATTATATAATGTTCAATTCATAATATTAATTTTATTCTATATATCTGTAAATGCTGTTAATGTTTCTTGTGGACACCTGCAGGGAGGAACAGCTTCTACCTTGGTAGTAAGTGAGGCTGAGGACACAAGGGTTTCAGGGACTTTTCAAAATCCTTTGAAAATGCATTTCATCACATAATGACAGATTTCACAGATTATTTTGTCTGCATTGTCCGGATGGGACGGCCCAGTGTTCCTCTAGTGTGTCCCCAGCCTAATCCATTAGTCACCAACTCAAAAACAGATGATTATATCCACAAAAACATCTATTCTCTAAGCAAAGGTGTTCCTGCGACGTTAATAAACACCCATACTGTGCTTTAATATAATGTCAGCAACTGTTCTGTCTGAGTAGGTGTCAACTTTGTCACAATGTGGATCTGATTTTGGACTGAAACTTGAACGCAAACTGGCCTCAACCTTGGAGTCAACAGTGTCGTTTTCTTACACAAAATACACAAACTTGTTCTGGATTAATGAGCCTATCGTGTAATTGGTGTCTGAAATTCATAACTGCCCTTTTTCTCTCTAACAAATAATCTGAATCACATCCTTCTCTCTCATATTTTCCTCTTCTACTTGCTCCTAACACTTCTCCTGCCTTATTACATTTTTAAAAATCCACTTTTTCTTCCTGGCTCTTACTGTATTTTTTACCCATCACTTCTCCATCAAATATTATCGTTATTCTAGGGACAAAGGAATATCTGTTACTGTCATCACGCTGTTTTTGCCCTCTTGCGCTCTTCTCCTATTTGTAATGGTGACGATTTTAGGTAATTTTAGCTTTCTCTCTTTTTAAGTTCCTCTGGATACGCGTGTCAGGTTCGATTCCATTCCGAAATGGGAGAGTAGAACCAGGACTTGGCCGGCACCTTACCTGCTGGTCCAGGTGAGACTCGGGTGTTCAGATGTTTCAGTGTCCAGCTGAACTCCTTCAGGTGTGTGTTTCAATTTCCTGTAAAAAAAAAAATCTTTTAGGTGGAAAACGCTCCAGGGATGCACAGCTATAAATCCCTCTTTCTGTCTGCCTTCTTTCTTGATCCTTTGAGATTCGCCCTCTTGCCAAGTATCTCCCAAACACTCACACCCTCGCTTACCAAGTGTGTGTGTGCTCCTCGCTCAGTGAAATATATATATATATGTGTGTGTGAGTGTGTGTGAGGGCTAGCGTGCTTGTGATTTTCCTCTCCACCTGTGGCTAGTTGCACCACGCCCACTCACCTGTCTGTCTGTCTGCCAGCCCAGTTAATGTGGTAGGACTGGTTTTGCTTAAGGGGGTGGGTGGGGGACGTCCGATACCGACACACACACACACACACACACACACACACAAACACACACACACACACACACACACACACACAAAGCAGGTCAAACAGTCACAGCTGCTCACCCTATTTTTACTCAAAACTCAAACCATTTTTGTTTCTTGTCTATCTTGCTTCAGGCAGAGTCAACTTTAGTTTCCTCAGCACATGGGAACAATGTATCAGGTGCTTTAAAGTTTTTAACAATGAAATTCCATCGGCCTGTATGACTGTGGCTGCAATTATCATCACCATTACTTTGTAAAGATATTGTGATTCTGATTATTAGTTGCGATTATGAGTCCTGATGATTTGAGAACCAAAATTATTTCATTGCACTTTTGGCATCTTACTCTATATCAGCATCTTCATTACTTTCAAGGCGAGGCAAGTTTATTTATACAGCACATTTCGCACACAAAGGCAATTCAAAGTGCTTTACACAAGGTATATAAGACATTAGATAAGAAATACGGGATGAGATAAATAAAAATAAAAAATTAAAAGAGATAAAGTATATAAGAAGAGAGAATAAATAAAGAATTAAAATGCATTAAAAGAGAATAAAGAGAATAAAGATCAAGTTGCACTGTGGTTTCAACCACAGTGGACGTTGTAAAATTAAATGTAACGTTTCAACATTGCTGATATGCAAATACACTATGATTATTAAATGTGCATTAAGTAATCTATGACTTTTATTGACGCCTATTGGTGACTTTTGGGAATCGCAACATCTATAAAACTTCTCTATCTCCTACTACATAAGTCTCTAACACAACCCCCTCCATCCCCTTCAGCTACGGTGGCCTGTAGTTGACACAAACGTAGCAGTAGAGAGCAGTAAGCTAGCTAATTAGAGCAGAGATCCAACAGAAACATCCAGTGAAGAGCTAATATATCACCAAGCTAAACACTGGAATAACAAATCTGCTTTGTCATTTGCTTTTTTTGGCTTGAGAACGAGGCTTTTTAGCCTTCGTAGCTGAAATGTCCATCGTTTCTCACTACAACATCCTGCTGCTGCCTCTAATTATTTCCTTCATCGTCATGGTAACACAGCTAATGATTAATGCCTATGCGTTGTTATGACATGGCAGGAACTGTGCCATGGTTTCTGACTGTGCTCCATGACCAAGGCCCTCTGATGGTATGAAGAATAAAAGTAGCTCCCATTATCTGTCTGTCTGTTAGAGCTGTGGGAAACGTGATTGCTGTCAACTGCATGTTTGTGTGTGAAAGTGTCGGCTTCCTTCCGTCTTTTGTGTGTAGTGTGTGTGTGTGTCTATGTGCATGTGTGTCCAACCTGTGTTTCTTGTTGAGTGTGTTTCTGTGTTTGTGCGTGTCCATTCATGCGTTTGCGCCTTTTGTGCACATATGCTGTGATTGTCCTTTCCTTTCCTTTCCTGTATTTTTTTTTGTGTGTATGTGTATGTGTGTGTGTGTGTGTGTGTGTGCGTGTCTCTCTGCCTGTCACATCTCGCATTTTAATGTCTGTCATTCCTTTTTCCAAATGATCCGCTACCTCCAGAGAGATAAGGGGACTTTCCGACAGTTTGTACCCGAACAGAATGCACCTTTGCTGGGCTTCGCAGCAGAACATCTCCCTCAACGTTGTTGCCTTCAAGCACTCCATGTAAGCTCAGACGTCCGAGTTGTAAATACGGCTTGTCGTGCATTCAGGTGCTATTGGTCAGAAATAATGACAAAATGGACCATGTAGAAATGTTTTTTTTTTTAAGGTTGCTGTTGTTTCATTTTAAAAATCAAGCAGCACAGAGCTACTTTGTGTTGCAGCAGCAGAATGAAGAGAAGAAAATTTGCAATAGGCATACGATTGATGTTTTAATTACTTCACATGCTGAAAGTTGTTTTAGACAGAGAGAAAGAAACAACAATAACATATAACAGTGGAATACATTACATTTATCATCATTTGCCGACATCGCTTCCATGCTCTCTGCCTTTTCCCCCTCGAGACATTCCCATTTTCCCTAAATGCCACGTCTCGGAAACTTCGGTATCATAGGAAAGTCAGACTTTCCCAGCTGTATTTATCATTTTGTTGGGTCGTTTATGTGCGCTTAACTTGTAATTACAATCTTCCCGACACTAAGTGAAGGCAGCATCTGTCCTTGGGGGTCTGGTGTTTCCTTTTCTTGGGACAATCCTCAGGAAGACTATTGGATGTAAATATGGCCTTTAACTGATTGCTCCTGCTCTTTGGCTCCGCCCACAAAGGCAATTGTTTGGAAACATCAGGTTTTGCTTTCTACTCAGTTGTCAGCAGAAACAAATACAAGGACTTCCATTGTTACAACCTACCCCTGTAACGGGGTAAGTTGTAACACTTGCTGGGGTAAGTTGTAACAACAAGAGGGGAAAAACAAGCCCACACTATGGAATTTGCATTAGAACAGCTCTAATGAAAAATAGAGCTGTGACATTAAAGAACAACATGTCATCAGTCAGCGTGCATGTGTGTGTGTGTGTGTGTGTGTGCGTGTGTGCATGGGCTGTCTTTTGAACGAAATTAACTTAAATCTCAGTTGATTAAACTTAAATCTTAAATCAGTTAAAGCCTAATTGGTGGAACTGGTGTTTTTAGAACTAACCCCATGTTACAACCATCCCTGGTCTCCCCTACTAATCCGGAATTGAAGCAGGAGAAATGCATGATGGGCGACTTCTTTAATGCCTACCGCTGTGTGTGATTTGACCTCCATTTACATAGAAGACAGGCCTACAGGTAATTTTCCTTCACTTTATTATCTATTGATCAGCGGTACCAGCAGCGGCTTAACTCTTGTACATTCCACACTGTCGTCTCACTGTTGTTTTACAGCACAGGAGACGTCGCACCAGAGTCTTGAACCTCCATTTACATTTTAGCCAGTTAGCTGGCATTCTTATCCAGGACGGCTTACAGTGAGAAGGGCAGAAATTCAGTATTAAATTAAAATGACTTTTTCACCTTGTTAACTAATTCTCCATTTATTCACTATTATTATTCACTCTTTAATAAAAAATGCCAAAAATCTATCATCTATCTATCTAATCAAAATCCCATTGCTTTTACTTCAAGGAAATTTTTGTATTTTCATTGGATTCTTCATGGCGTACCAATTAGGCAAACATAAAAAACAACCAATAATATGTCACAGGTATTTTAAAGGTCCCATATTCTCCACTTTCCAGTGTTATATTTTGTGTCTTGAGGTCCATTCAAAGCTGTGTGTGTGGTGTCATGAACCAAAAACACTCTCAATCCATTTTTACACGTTCATTTTCCAGCATCTCTCTGAGCCTTACCAAGAACAGGCTGTTTCTGTCGCCGTGTCTTTAAGGCTCATTAATATTAACGACCCCTCTGTTCCGATTGGCTAACCGTTTTCAAGAGTAAACTAGTCAAAACCAGTTCTACAATACACACTAACATTAAGTCTATTCTTACATGATTGTCTCTAACAATGAACACTAGTCTGAGGCAAGGTTTTTATCGTTAACGAAAACTAACAAACTATCGAAAACTAGGTGTGAAAAAACATTTTCGTTAACTGAAATAAAAATAAAAACGAGGCTTTACAAAAAAAACGATAACTAACTGAAACTGTATTGTGTGTTTACAAAACTAACTAACATAAATTATAGAGAAAATGTCTTTAGTTTTCGTCTTTGTTAATTTATTTCATACATAAGCCTAGTATTTTTAATTTTTTGATCTCACCCCTGACAAATACCCCATATTATAAAAAAGACTAAAACTAACACTGAAACAAATAAAAACTAAACTAAAACTAAGCATTTTCAAAAAATAAAAACTAAACTAAACTAGCAAACCCGCTTTAAAAACTAATTAAAGCTAAACTGAAATTGAAAACAAAAAGTCAAAACGAAATAACAATAAAAAATTAATGAAAAATGCACAACTATAATAACCTTGGTCTGAGGGCTAAACTTCTAATATCATGTGGAAGTCACACATGCACTCATGACAGCTGCATGACTTCTTGTGATCATGTCCTGATCACATGAAGATCCTTTACTGAATACTCCACTATGATATTCAGGGCAAAGGACACAGTGTTCTAGTTTATTTCCTACACCTGTGACTCTAGCCGCTGTTCCCTGCCTTCCTGACTCATGTCCCATATGGCTGCTGGCACAATAAAAACCAAACCAGCGTCTTATTTATACACAGTGTTGAAAGAAATATTTCTAGGTCACAGAGTCAGGTCACAGTCCTAAAAACACACCCGATATGATGCATATTTGCACATGAAGAAGACACACACAGTCACACCCGCAAATATACACTCTAACATACAAGATCCCATGCAGTCACACACAAAGACACAGAAAAACACGCTATTAAAACATATATACACACACACACACATAAGCACATGTAAACATACAAACATACACACATGGATGCAATAAAACACAAACAGAAACACACACACACACACACCTAGATTTGAGAAACTGGTCTAGACACTTGCCCTGAAAGTATGAGTGTGTGTGTTCATGTTTGTGACTGTCTGTGTGTGTGTGTGTGTCATTGTGTGTGTGTTTGACTCACTGATTGACTCACTAATGAATTCCAGTGAGTGATGAATTAAGGTCAACAGATTGTTATTACGGTCAATAAATATGAGTAAGCATTTTAGAGGGCCAGTCCTGTTTATTTCATTATTTCATCATCATGGCTTCATGGCACCAGACAACATTACGTCTGCAATTACGAAATATGCCAAACAGATATTCACCATAGCAGGTTTACAGAATTACTAACATGCAGATTATTAATCAAACAATTCTTTGGGTATGAATCATTGTCAACAAGTGGGACAGTGAGTTAAAGCTAGTACGTTTTTGCTATTGACTTATCAACAATATAAAAGACAGAATACCAGCATTTGATTTTAGGTTTTTATATTAAATAATGTTAAACTGTGTTAAAACAATTACACTAGCAAACTGACCCAATACTTACATGACTGACTGTATCAATATCCAGCTATTAACTGTTGAAAATGTGTGCTAAAATATATATATACAGTACTGTGCAAAAGTCTTAGGCACCCAAGAGTTTTTGTATAAATTGTCTTAGATGTTTATTCATTTTGTTTCTGCATTAGTGTGTCAGTAGACTGCTCTTTATAGTACATTTTTTGATATTTAAAAACTTTTCATTTAATTATTTTTGAAAGCATCTTCCCTTTACTTTTTTTTCTTTTACATGTGCCTAAGACTTTTGCACAGTACTGTATATATTTTTTATTTTACATGTTTAGTGACAGTTTCCTAGCTGGAAATACTGCTGAATATGGAGGAACAGGATATAAGTAGGTGAAATGTGAATTAGGTCACAGAGGGTGCAGCTACCTCCTCTCTGTTAACTGATCTTAACACAACACAAGTACAGCTAGTTGTTTTTCCTAATTACAAACCAAACCAGTGGCTTGGTGGTGAGTGAGTGAGTATCCACCTCGATACTGGGAGGTTTGGGGTTCGGTAGCTCGTTGACTCATACTGAAGACAAAAAGACATGGACCAAATTCTTGTTGGTTAACAATTCGTATCACAGTTTTCTTCACAAAGTGCTGTAAAATAAAAAGAAGTAAACAAACGATCAGCTCTAATAAAGGGAAGACGTGTTCCATTAGCTCCTTAAAGCCTACTCAATAAAATTTACATACCAATAAACAACAATAAACAAATGTTGCAAGTGATTTTTCCCACCAGCCTTTCACTCCTTCCACCATCTGCAGTCCCTCCCTGCGTTATGTCCCACCACAACATCCTGTCTCAACCGGGAATACACTATGAATTATGGAAGCAAAACACCATCGAAATGCCATTACTATAATATATTCCTGTTTTCAAATGTTGGATATGTCACTTTGCAAAGAGACTCTTCACTTGTTCACTCATCTAATCTGCTTCACACCACAGAAACAGGAGACAACTTTTCTACCAAGCACTTCTCTCATCAAACACCATTCATCATTCTTGGGATAAAGGAATATTTGCTCCGTCTATTATCTGGACACTGTGGCTCTGACCCTTCAACTCTCTACCGCTGGTTTGTAATGTAATGTTGGTTTAGGGAGTTTATTCTACTATTGCACTTATTCTAAGTTGCTCCGGATAAGAGCTTGTGTTTTAGGCATTTTAAATGTTTTCATTATCAGCAGTTTGGCCCAGTCTCACGGTGATTAGAAATGTTCTGCATGTTGGAAACAATCTCAGAAGTCACTAATAGTAAAAACAAAACTGAAAAAAAAAAAACAGAGATAAGAAATATCTGCAACATATTGATGGACATGATAAAGTGATTAATTGGTTTGTGCTAAGCTACTCCCTGGGAAAAGCAAATACACACACACACACACACACACACACACACACACACATATAGCTCAGTACTGATTACTTTTGTGACCTTTTCATCCAAAGCGTTTGACTGTGTTACTTAACAATTTAATTATTTCCCAGATGCTTTTATCCGAAGTCATATTTAATTGTCGTTTATAACAGTTTGTCAGCTTTGCGCAAATTTGTTTTGCAACACATTCTGATAACAACGGCACTGCTTCAGGGGCGGAGGTGGGAAGTAACTAAGTACTCAAGTACTTTCCATTTTGTGAGACTTTCTACTTTTCCTCCACTACATTTCAGAGGGCAGTATTGTACTTTTTCCTCCACTACATTTATCTGACAGCTACGGTTACTAGTTACTTTGCAGAATAAGGTTTTACATGCAAAACATATGATAAGCTCATAAAATATGTTGCATTGTTAGAGTTTAAACTCCCCAACAGTATATGGAGCAGTTAGACCGACAACATTAAAATACTTCTGACAGGTTCATGCTTCAATAATTTAACACTCTGAAAGAATGACGACTTTTACTTTTGACACTTAAGTACATTTTACTGCTAATACTTACACTTAAGTAAACTTTTGAATGCAGAACCTTTACTTTTAATGAAGTATTTTTCCATTAAGGTGTTGCATGTAGTACAGGATTTGAGTACTTTTTCCACCACTGTTCAGGGGTGGAGAACCAACACCAGTTTCTGCTGAGATCTGGAGTTCAAAGTTTCAAAGGAGAGAGATTCTCATATTCCACTAATCTGCTTCCAGCCTACAGCTGAGAGAGAGGCCGAGCTCTCCAAACCTGTTTTCTACTGCTGAGGAAGACATGGAAAAGTACCTCTACTAAGCAACATTCCTATATGCGCTCAGTTACTTTTGACCCATATTTACACCTTAAACGTGCCGAAAAAACTCATGAATACTGAATCTGCTTCACCATTATAAGATTAAACTCTGAAGTAACATCTTGGGTGTTTCTCTCAGAAATGTGAGCTTGGAATGTGCAAACATCCAAATCTCATAGATAACATTGACCATGTGGCCTTGACATTATAATAATAACTTGTTGTCTTCTAGATCAGTGGTTCTCAACGTGGGGTCCAGGGACCACCAGGGGTCCTTGAGGGGGTTTCAGGAGGTCCGAAGCAAATTGATGAATTGTTAAACTTCACCATTATTTAACTGAGAATGTAGAAGAATGACTGTTTTGATCATAGTTTCTCTGTTATCTCTCTTCCTACAACACAGACAGTCATGGAATTCTGGACAAAATCATATCTAACAATACAAAATATTCAACAAACAAAATCTCATCAAATGGGGGTCCATGGCTCTAATGTGGACTAAATTAGGGGTCCTTGATAATATGAAAAACATTGAGAATCACTGTTCTAGAAGAAGGGGGTCACCTCTTATTACGCTCCTTTAAGTGCTACAACTATAATTATCATTGGTTGTTCAGTTTTGTTTTACCAATAGCTTTATTATATTCTATCTGTATTAGCATAATCATGAATATTCAACACTATAAAACTCCAGATTGTGGGTTCCTGTGCCTAACCCAAACTGCCACTCTCCTCCCAAGTTTTTTCCCACAATACCCTGGGAGGGAAGTCGGTCACATCGATATCACACCACAATTCTCCTTTAGTAGCATAAAAGATTTTGGACAAGCTTTCCATTTCACTGCAACCCTAACTCCTCTCTATCCTTCATTGTTTTTTCTTTCTTAATATGAGATTGAATTCTTGATTTTACATTAAGCTACGCGTCATCAAAGCTCCCAGATGGGAATGTGTCATGTACAAAAGTGATGCAGGGTGTTGCTGAAGAAGAGTTCATCAAAGGTGTGTGTGTGTGTGTGTGTGTGTGTGTGTGTGCGTGTGTGTGCTTTACAAAGACAAGTGCATAAAACAGAGGTAATAAAGCACAAGCAGAAGGACAGCACAGTAAAATCCAGGCAAAAGCGCATGACAGGAAAACAGAAAATAGAAAAAAACAATTCAACCAAAGCGATGAAAAGTAAGTAAAGGCAAAAAAAAGAAATAAAAAACAACAGGAGAGAAACAATCTACAAATCTTAGTTATTTTAATCTCTACTCTTAAAGTACATTTTATTCAAATTGTTGACATACACAGACACATGGCTGGATTGATAAATAGCAAAGATTCTCTCAAAGTTTTGATATCCCAAATCATTCAAACAAAAGACATTTTTCTCTAGCCTATAAAAATCTAACTCTAACATAAATGAACTGCCGTCTCCTCTGTAACCTGGAGCAACAGAACAGCATTATTGTTCTCCATGGCAACAGAAGACGAAGCGGCAAAGGTGCGATGCTGTTCAGCTCCTCGTTCTCGTTAACTTTCGTTCTGTGCGAGTTTCCCTCCACAGGACGGACATAATACTTCACATGGAGGCTGCCTCTCAGGGTGGAGAGAGGAGTTCACACACTTCTGAAGTGAGACTCAGCAAATGTAGGCCTACCCTCTGGCGGCCATATTGGAGGTCCTCAGCTCTTAGGCAACAATGACTGAGAAAAGCACATTGTGTTTCTAAATGTGCAACTTTCTGTGCTGTTTTTGACTGGGAACTGATCATTTCATCACTGATCCATCTGACTGATTTTGTGTTTAGATAATGTCAGCTTGTATAGTAGGCTATCTGGTCAGCTAACCATCACTGTCTTGTTGTAAACTCATCTGATTTGCACACTAGCTAACATATCTAGTAGAAACTAGAATTAGTGGCTAGCAGTTGAATCGAACATTAACATTATTTTCTTTGCTAAATGAGCCTGCTGGCTAGTTAGCTAGCTAACAAAGCCCAAAACCAAGAGTTAGTTCAGGTTAGCTGAGCTGATTCTGCTCAAGCTACAACTTGTACTGCTTTGAAATAGAGACTAGGACCAAAGGGCAAGAGCTAAACAATCCAGTTTACTGTGTCACAGTAACCTAAATTCGGAAACAAATTTACCTTATCAGACTATTCACTTTTACTTATTACATTACTGAATGGATCTACAGCCACACCACAACATGTTTTTCATATCTCTCTCTTTTTCTAGCCTGCATATTTAGACATTATTCGCCTACAGCCAGTTCTCCAATGGACCTCCATGACGGCTCCATACATAGGTGCTAAGAAATGTGTGATTTCGCCACTGCAAAGCCTCTGTACTGTCGGCTGTGTTCTCTTCTCAATGAGAACAAAATGCCTGAAGTCTCCATATAGACGAACGCCTATTATTCTTTACATTCCTTCCATGAGCGCCTGCTTCTTCCTGATCGGCTTCTGGCTCTGAACTGCGTTGTTGTTGTTGCTGTTGACACTGCTGGCTCTCTTCATCTGGTACACCACCTTAGCCGCCTCGTCAGAGAGCATCTGCAGGGGGGGAAGGAAGACATGTGTCTGTCTGAAGGGAAGTTTTTCAAACAAATGATGACACAATATGCATGTGTGTGTGTGAGGGAGAGAGAGAGAGAGAGAGAATATGTTTGCAAGACCAAAAGGTCGATCAGTTTCCCCATGGACTGATCAGCTGATTGATTACCAGGGATTCTGTGGTGAGGTCGTTGCAGATGGTCGTCATGGTGTCCATCCAGTTGCCATAGATACTCTCCTCCTTATGGATAGGCCTCTGCTTCCTGGTGTGGGGGGGCAGAGAATCAGAATCAGAATCAGAATCAGAATCAGAATAACGTTTATTGCCAAGTAAGTTTTCACAGTACAAGGAATTTGCTTTGGCATGGAGGTGCATACAATAAACATAAACATAATAAAATAAAATAAAAATAATAATAATACAATTAAAAATATAATAAAAAATATAATAAGAAATAAGAAATAAAAATATGTACAAATATATATGTGCAATAGTGAATGAAATGTACAGTTTGTACAGGTATGTGCAAAAATTTTTCAAAGAATGTGCAAAGGTATGGGGGGGGGGGGATAAGGGACTGTGTCAGTGGGGGTCCCGGGCCTTGTTGATGAGGCCAGCTGCAGACGGGAAGAAACTGTTCTTGTGGCGTGAGGTTTTGGTCCTGATGGACCGCAGCCTCCTGCCAGAGGGGAGCGTTTCAAAAAGTTTGTGTCCAGGGTGAGAGGGGTCGGCCACAATCTTTCTTGCTCGCCTCAGGGTCCTGGAGGCGTACAGGTCCTGGAGGGAAGGCAGATTGCAGCCAATCACCTTCTCAGCAGAGCGAATGATACGCTGCAGTCTGCCCTTGTCCTTGGCAGTGGCAGCAGCGTACCAGATGGTGATGGAGGAGGTGAGGATGGACTCAATGATGGAGGTGTAGAAGTGCACCATCATCGTCTTCGGCAGGTTGAACTTCCTCAGCTGCCGCAGAAAGTACATCCTCTGCTGCGCTTTTTTGGTGAGGGAGCTGATGTTCAGCTCCCACTTGAGGTCCTGGGTGATGATGGAGCCCAGGAAGCGGAAGGACTCCACAGTGTCGACGGGGGAGTCTCTCAGGGTGATGGGGGTGAGTGGGGCTGGGTTCTTCCTGTAGTCCACAACCATCTCCACTGTCTTCACAGCGTTGAGCTCCAGGTTGTTCAGTGCGCACCAGGACACCAGGCGGTCGATCTCCTGCCTGTAGGCTGACTCATCCCCACCAGAGATGAGCCCAATGAGGGTGGTGTCGTCCGCGAACTTCAGGAGCTTGACAGACTGGTGACTAGAGGTGCAGCTGTTGGTGTACAGGGAGAAGAGTAGAGGGGAAAGAACACAGCCTTGGGGGGAACCGGTGCTGATGGTCCGGGAGTCAGAGACATGTTTTCCCAGCTTCACGTGCTGCTTTCTGTCCGACAGAAAGTCTGTGATCCACCTGCAGGTGGAGTCAGGCACACTCAGCTGGGAGAGCTTGTCCTGTAGCAGAGCCGGGATGATAGTGTTAAAGGCAGAGCTGAAGTCCACAAACAGGATCCTGGCGTAGGTTCCTGAGGAGTCCAGGTGCTGGAGGATGAAGTGGAGGGCCATGTTTATTGCGTCGTCTACAGACCTGTTGGCTCTGTAGGCGAACTGCAGGGGGTCCAGGATGGGGTCAGTGAAGTTTTTGAGGTGTGACAGCACAAGGCGTTCAAAAGACTTCATCACCACAGAGGTCAGGGCGACGGGTCTGTAGTCATTAAGTCCTGTGGTCCTTGGCTTTTTGGGGACAGGGATGATGGTGGAGGTCTTGAAGCAGGCTGGAACGTGGCATGTCTCCAGTGAGGTGTTGAAAATGTCTGTGAACACCGGTGACAGCTGATCGGCACAGTGCTTCAGGGTGGATGGAGAGACAGAGTCTGGCCCGGCTGCTTTGCGGGGGTTCTGTCTCTTGAAAAGCCTGTTAACGTCCCTGTCCAGGATGGAGAAAGTCGTCACTGTGGTGGGGGGGGAGGGGGGCTCTGGGGTGGGCAGCTGTGGAGAGGTGTCAGGACTGTCCCATTGTCTTTCAAAGCGGCAGTAGAACTCATTCAGGTTGTTGGCCAGGCGCAAGTCGTTAGCAGAGTGGGGGGCTCTAGGTTTGTAGTTGGTGATCTGTCTGAGCCCTTTCCAGACAGAAGCAGAGTCGTTGGCTGAGAACTGGTGTTGGAGTTTCTCAGAGTACAGTCGTTTAGCTTCTCTCACCGCCTTGCTAAACCTGTACTTTGACTCTATAAACCTGACTCTGTCCCCACTCCTAAACGCCTCTTCCTTCTCTGACCTTAGCTGTCTGAGTTTGGCTGTGAACCAGGGTTTGTCGTTGTTGTACCTCACCGTAGTGCGTGATGGTACACAACTGTCCTCACAGAAGCTGATGTATGATGTCACAGCCTCTGTGTACTCGTCCAGACTGTTGGTAGCAGTCCTGAAAACCTCCCAGTCAGTGCAGTCCAAGCACGCCTGAAGATCTTCCACAGCTTCACTGGTCCACTTTTTTGATGTCCTCACCACAGGTTTGCAGAGCTTTAATTTCTGCCTGTAAGCAGGAATCAGGTGGATCATGACGTGGTCAGAGTGTCCCAGTGCAGCGCGGGGAACGGCGTGATAGGCACTGCTTACTGTGGTGTAACAGTGATCCAGAGTGTTCTCCTCTCTGGTCGGGCATTTAATAAACTGTCTGGAAGAATGTTGTCATCAACACACACACACACACACACACACACACACACACACACCATCCTATCATCGCCCCACCAAAACGAAAACGCAAGAAGATGAAATATATCCACACACACCTCGATCCTTTACACACACAATGCTGTCACCACCCTATTGCACCTGAAACACTCACACACACACACACACACGACAGCTACATGAAATTATAGGGTAATTTTCTGACATTTCTATGATGATTATATTGTAAGAAAAGTTAATCTATGCTTCTAATGGGCTTCTAATCTGTTTATAATGCATCACAATACACTTCAGCTACCATTACCGGCCATTTCTGTGCAGCCATTGTGCGTCCCTCTTGGTAAATGTCTAATTTAGCTCAAACCGAGAGGCGAAAGTGCTCAACATCTCATACCTGATGTCTTTGAGCAGGTCCTGCTGTGCTTTCAGCTGCCTCTGTGCCTCCTGCACCTGGCCCTCCATAGTTAGCCTGGCACACAGCTGGGCACAGTGGACGCCCAGCACCGCCATGTTCAGACTAGCAGCCCAGACACGACTGGAGAGGGAGGAAGATAGAGGCGGGGAAAAAAGACAAGAGACAGGCAAATGAATTGTTTTTCATGATTAGAAATTGCCATTTACTGTTATAGACCATGTTAGACTGAGAGAGAGAGAGAGAGAGGGGGGGGGGGGGGGGGGGGGGGGGAGTCTGTCTCTCTCTTTTAATGTTTGTTTGTTTTCCATGTTGGATGTTCTTTATTATTGTTAGGCTATTTTTACTACTGCATTTTTTGTATTTTTTATTTTTTTTAAATCATTACACAATTTGATGCTTTGGCAATATGATAATACTTGTCATGCCAATAAAGCTAATTTGAATTTGAGAAGAAGAGCGAGTCAAATAGGGAGTGAGACAGACGAGAAAACAACAAAAGGAGGAGGGAGTGAAAATGAGAAGGAGGAGGAAAAGGAAGTGGAAATAGAGAAATAAATAGATTTCTTTGTGTAATTCTCAGGTAATTTGCTTGCAAGTGGTGACGTCCAGACTGGAATATTCCACGGGGAAAAATTGTTTTGGTCGATGTTGACTAATCACTGCTCAACCATGAGTTGCACTTTTGCAAGAAGTTATTGTTTACGCTGCCCACACCTCTCTCTCTCTCTCTCTCTCTCTCTCACACACACACACACACACACACACACACGCACACAGTGTGTGTACCTGCTGATGGTAACTTGTCGTTGTTCAGTAATGATGCGTGTGACTCTCTGTTGGTCTCTGGTCTTGAAGCTCAGTTGGAGCTGGAAAGGAAGTCTGTCCCTCTGGAGAAAACCTGTTACACACACACACACACACACACACACACACACACACACACACAAATCAAATCAAAAATTATTCATGAAGCATATTCTATAAATCAAATGAGGCACAAATTACATTATACCACAACCAAAGGGCATAATCCGTTCAATTACTATAATACTGTAACAACAACAACAGTGTGTGTGTGTGTGTGTGTGTGTGTGTGTGTGTGTGTGTCCTTACCCTCCACACTCTCTGGTTTGACAGCGAACTGGAAGGTGATCTCCAGCCCTTCTGTCACATTCCCGATCTCTCTGACCAGCTTGTGATTACTGTCGTCCTCATAGGGAAAATACCTGCAGAGAGAGAAAGAGATGGAAAAATCAATATACTGACTAACTGATTAAAAAAGTAGAAGTTTCCTAGTTATACAACGGAGAGAGGCAGAGGGAGAAGGAGGTAGAGAAAGGATGTCTTGCATATTTAAACTGCATACAAACTGCATATAAAGTCGCCTACTATCACTCAGCATAGTCTAGGGACACATGGATGATTTTGGTGTATTCATTCAACTGTATTTTTAGTGTCAATCGCTACTCACACTCCATCAGGAGCTAGCAGCGTTGCCGTGGCTCCCGTTGCCAGGACGTTGTCCACCATATCTGACTGGATCTCTGTTGCCACGGTACCGATGTTGACGATGTTCACCTGTGCAGGTGAGAGACAAGACGGGTTCATAGAACAAACAAGGCAATGGAGGATTTTGGAGAGTAAATTTATTAAAACATACAAAAGCAGTTTTAACAAAGGTTTAAAACTTTAAAGCTTTAACAAAGGAGGTTTGAAGGATGTCACAGAATGATGGAGTGTGAGACTCAGACAGATTGGTAGAAAGTAAAAAAGATAGACAAAAGATATAGCAAAAAAAAAAAAAAAAAAATCCAAATGTGAGCAAACAGACAGATTAATATAGAGAAATACCAAATGTGAGATACAAAATGTGTCAAAATGTGAGAAGACAGACAGGCTTACAGGAAAACAAAGGGACAGAGAGTTCTACTGTTAGGAAGAGGGACTAAGTATCCCGGCATACTGTGAACACATTGAGACAAAAGAAAAGAAGGAACAGGGAAGTCAGTCTGTCAACCAGTCAGTCAACCAGCACAACCAAAAACAACAAAACACCCATTCCTGGCACCGGCACACACATAACACCACATCACATCACATCGGCCATTCCACACATCCTCAGCATTATTGAGCCAAACGTAGGTTGACTAGGCACCAATATTCCCTTTCAGCAACGCGGATGTACTCTTGTTCCCAGTAACCCAACCTAAGTCTTTGTTACAGAAAACATTGAGAAATTGAAGTCTTTTGTTCCACAATGAGATCTCCACCATTTGAATATGTCAACACCTATCCTCACAAAATGATAGCAAAATCAAAACAAATCATGGTACTTTTTAAAGGATAGTCGGCAAATCAGGCCTTAGTTTACCAAAGGTTAATGTTTTCACAGAATAATCCTCTATATTGTAGAAATGCTGAATTATGAATTTCAGCTAGAATTTTGAAATGACGTCTTCAAAAACTGCTTGTCATAATCATTGGATAATGTCCAATCTGTAAAGCCTAAAAATGCTGGCTATGTATCTTTGCCTTAAGCTACTTGTAAAAGAATTCCTGGCACAGACATTAAATTACGTAACACTGGTGTTGTGGTGGTGGTGATGATGGTACTGACGCTATGATACACATGCTACTCTTAGCTATATTTAAAAGCATTTTTGGCACAGACACTATTTACACCACATTATTGCTCATAAAGGTATCAATCATGTCAAGCCCAATCAAATTCATTACTGAAGTGCTTTTAAAAAAACAGGTTCATCACAAAATGCTCTGCAGAGAATAAAGGACAAGTTAACACAAGAGATAATAAAAACGAAGAATAATAAACAAGAGAGAGAACAAGTACACCTCAAGCTGCAAGTGCTTGTGCATGCGTATCTGTGTGTGTTTGTGTGTGTGTGTGTGTGTGTGTGTGTGTGTGTGTTTGGGTGAGTGTGTGGGACATACAGCAATGCTATTACATAATCAGCTGTGGATAAACCATGCCAACTTTTCCACACTGACAAAATAAGGAACACACCAAGTGTTTTGGCAGATTGGTCCATTGGTCAATTTACCTGTTAAATGATTAGAAGTACACCAAACTCATCCATGTGTCCCCGGTAGATCATTCACAATGGTGCTCCATGCTAACTATTTAGCATTCACTGTGTTGAGTGACAATAGGTGACTAGCATTACCCTTTTTTAGAAAAAAAAAAGGTTTATATTATATGGGTTTTAGAGTGATGAATTTTAAAGATGAAACATCATTAACTCAAAGTTGATGTAGAGATTCTTAGCTGTGATTCTTAGCTGTACACAGCTAAGTCCCAGGTTTTTCAGATCAGTATTAGATTTAGAGCTACTACAAGTTCTCATTTTCTCAATTTTGACATATCATTAGTGTTATGTCCTATTATAACTCAACATAGTGTATGCCAAAGTGTTAGCATGGAGCTTCTATCACTCAACATAGTGTATGCCAAAGTGTTAGCATGGAGCTTCTATCACTCAACATAGTGTATGCCAAAGTGTTAGCATGGAGCTTCTATCACTCAACATAGTGTATGCTAAAGTGTTAGCATGGAGCTTCTATCACTCAACATAGTGTATGCCAAAGTGTTAGCATGGAGCTTCTATCACTCAACATAGTGTATGCAAAAGTGTTAGCATTGAGCTACTATCACTCAACATAGTGTATGCTAAAGTGTTAGCATGGAGCCTCCTATCACTCAACACAGTGTATGCTAAAGTGTTAGCATGGAGCCTCCTATCACTCAACACAGTGTATGCTAAAGTGTTAGCATTGAGCTACTATCACTCAACATAGTGTATGCTAAAGTGTTAGCATGGAGCCTCCTATCACTCAACACAGTTTACGCTAAAGTGTTAGCATGGAGCCTCCTATCACTCAACACAGTTTACGCTAAAGTGTTAGCATGGAACACTGGAGCCAATGATCTACCCGGGACACATGGATGATTTTTGTGTCTACATTCTCATCACTTAAAAGGTAAGTAGATTGACAGGGCAATCTCCCAAAAACATAGTGTTTTTTAAAGATAATGATACAGAAGCAAAGGTTTGAGGTAGGCTACTCTCTGTACCGAGATTACAGCAATCCTGTCACTCTCCTACCATGGCCTTCATGGCACAGCTTGTACTGCTTAACGTGCTATATCTGATCTAGCCCTCTGTTGTTTTTTGTCCTGTGAAGCTGTGGCACAGTTTGTCCTGTAGTAATATTTTATCAGAAGGATCTTAAGTACGCTGGTATCATAACTCGCTCTTCCTCAAAACAATGTCATTGTTGTTTCAGATACCTATTCGTTCTCATGGCGTTATCTGTTTTGGGCTTAGTTCCCACGACATTCAGAGGCACATACACAGCTGTGCCACTGAAAGTGGAGAGGGTAAACAGTCCCCAGTTCAGGCTGACAGAGGGTTCAATAAGATAATGTTGACAGGTGAGGTGACAAATGGAGATTAAAGTGACACCTACTGTTCCAGAATGAAAGATAGTGGGTAACTTAAGTCTTTAGTTTAAAAATCATAACCCTTTTACAGACTATTTCAAAGATATTGAATGATCAAGTTCAGGTAGTTATTTTTTCCAGAATGGATCAATAGCATTATGGAAGAACTTGTAAACATCAATAGTGTTCGAGGAAGTAAAAACTAAACTAGGAAGTAAAAACTAAAAACTAAATCCTGTATGATTAAAAAAGCTCCATCTTAAAGAATAATCTCCAACCCCCACAAAACAATCACCAGATGGATGACTGAGAAGCTTTCCAGGATCAACAAGAAAGACGAGTGCTATCTGCTCTCAACTCTGACCTTCCGGGGAGATACTATCATGTTTAGGTAGCTCCACAGGTGTATGTTATTTGTGTAGCTACTGCAAGTCCCTGACAAGCTTATACACATTTTTTTCTAAACTAGCTATCATAGATCGTCTAGTGTCTCTGCTTTCGGCTGAACGTTGACCCAGATGCCAGGAATGCCCAACAAAATGCCTAGATCCTGTTGTGGTAAACAAGTGTTGGTATGTAGCATTAGTGTTGGAGCCATTTCAGTTTTCTTAGGAGTCATGTAAATAGTTAATGTATTATGGACATTTGTCTTGCTATTTAGGATTGGTAACATACTGTATATCTATGTTACACATGTTTACTTCCGTCAAGAGTATTCATCTACCCCACATCCAAGTTTCAGCTAAGAGAGAGAACGAGAGAGAAAGAGAGAGGGATAGAGAAAGGAAGAAGGAAAGACAGAAAAATCAAGAAAGATGGGGAGGCAGATTGGACTTTTAGTTCTACAAACATTTCTCAGAAGCAGAGCTGCTCTGGAGGAAGAAATAATCTCATTGGTTGAGTTAAACCTCAGAGTTAAACCTTTGGCGGAGCCAAAGAACCACAGTTTTTCATAGAGTTGTTGTTAGTTAGGCTAAAAGGCAAATTTGGCAAAGAAGGAACTCTGGTCACAATATGAATAAAATATAAATGGTAATGCCTTCTTCTTTCATTCTTTCATGACCATGACATTCATGATGTTGAAGCTTGGCAGCTAGCTAACTAGCTTACCTAGCTAGCTATAGGCTAGTATGGCTAGTTTGAACTTGAAGGTCAGCTAGCTAACTAGATAACTTAGTATGGATAGATTGTATTTTTTCAGTTAGTAGCAGAGCGCTAGGCTTCATAATATTAGCTTCCTCCTCTCTTACCTCTTGTCTTTTTCACTGAGCTTCAGTCTGATGTTACCTAGCCAGAAAAACTGTGGTTCTTTGGCTCCGGCCACTGAGGTTTAACTCAACCAATCAGATTATTTCTGTCTCTGAGAAATGTTTGTAGAAAACTCCAAATTAAAAACTTTAGTGTCAATCGCTAAAACTCCAATTAGCGATGGAGAGCAACAGATTCAGAGATACAACAGAGACACACA
>NW_027282561.1:0-67294 GCF_046629955.1 Centroberyx affinis | reverse complement strand
TCATCTTTATGGCATAAAGTCATATCATACATCATAGTAACTAGTATCAAACTGAAGAAAGAAAGAGTTTTAAGTTGTAACCAGTTTTTAGCAACAAGTGTACCATTGATATCTAGATTTTTGTTTCATTTATAGAGATTTGCTGTTCTAAACACCCGGTGTCTGGTAGCTCTTTCCTGGGAAAAATCCTCTGCCACACAGGAAGTGATGCGTTTTATGTTTCCGGTTTGTTTGGGATAAATAGAAGAAGAACTGGGTAGTTAGCATGATCAGTGATAGCCACAATGGCTGAACAGAAAGAAAAGAGAAACTCAAACTGCATCAACAGAAAATCTAAGCTCCGCCCACACTGTTTGATTGACAGCTGATCTCTGGGAAGTGCAGTGCAGAAACACAGCAATAAGCCTGCACACCAAAGATGAAGACTAAATAAAAAAATGTTTTAAATCAAGTCAACTGCAGTGAAATCAGGATATGCAGAAGTAAAATGGAATAAAACAGAATATAATTAAACAGCTAATTCACCCTCATTAAAGTCACACACACACACACAACCTCCACATTCACACCCACATAAGGGCTTCAATTAAACACCACTGCACAAGATACAGTATGGAACACAAAAAGTCCTTAGATCATATTACAGTAGATATAATTACTGCAAACAAATGAGAGCATAATTGGTCGCCAGATGGTATTATTAGTGCTAGTGTTTCTCCACATTAAGACTACATTTCCCATAAGCCCTGTTGCTTCCTACCCCCTCTCCCTCCCTGAAGAGTACAAACATGTTGGAAGTGATTTTTCCCCTCGACCTTCCACCATCTGCTGCCAGAAACTCTGGAAGCTTTAGCTCTAGTTTGCTGTGGAAGAACAGCGCCCTCTTCCTGTTTTGTGCCATAAAGCAATCCAGCAGATGTAAAATGCAGAGTAGAGGCCGACAATCTTCTTGGTAGCGGTCTCATTTGTTTATGGTAATTATACTAATTTCTCAAAAGCAAAATTAGAACTGAATGAAGCTGTGCATGCAGATTTCAGCTTCAATTCCAGGTGAACAAACATTCAACTCTAGGCATTGGCAGACTGTTAGTCAATGTACTGATTAGCCTGGCATTCAAGTCAAATGGCATTTACTGACAGGTAGTTGTGCCAGTTGTGTGACTGGGTGTGTGACCTGGTTGCATTGGCAATGTTTAGTGAACATCCTGATTCCCACACCCATGATATTTTCACAATCAGTGTGCAATGTTGTTGGCACAGTCTAAAAAAGAAGTCTTTTAATTATGTAGTAGGCCCGGCATAACCTGTCTAACAGTACAAGACACATGGACAGGGTACTTGCAGGTTCCAGAAAGCCAGATTTAAGAACTTTTAAGATGTTTTAATGCTACCAGGAATTTAATTTCAGACCGATTTGAAAACCAAAATAAACAAAGCTGGCAAAAGCTGCTTATTTCTGATTGAACACCAGTAAAACAGATTAATACAGAGCAGAGTTAGTAGTACAGTATGCATCCTGAATGGACATGCAGTGCAAAGAAACCTGTCATCGCACGAGGAAGAAATAAGACGTCTAATAACTGGATTTAAGACATTTTAATACTTTTAAGATGTAAAATATACAAAATGTAAGACTTTAAGGACCCAGGATGAAACACGAATACAGCACGAAAATTAAACGCACCAGACATGTGATTGGTTGTTTCCTTTTATTCCCCGATAATGGCTTTACAAATGTATCAGACGCCGATGACAACACACCTCATCTATAAGGCCATCACCTAAAGGCCACACAAAGGACACTTGGAAAGAATAGAAACAAAGTCGATGACGCCCGTGTTTACAGAGATCGCCGTGTTGGGGGAAAAAAAGAAAAAAAAAAAAAAAAACGGGGTTCGTCACGTACTTTCCCTTGCACACCGTTTTAGAAGCTCTTAAGAAGAGGTGGTGAGGGGAGGTGGGGGGGGAGGGGGGGGGAGACATTCACGCGTATATTCCGTGTAGTGGTAGCTGCGACGGGTTCGGACCACTTTGCGGAAGTACAAATTCTGCCCATACAATAAATAGTTCCAGAGCAAATGCCTCAACATTCAGTACAGACACACTCACAGGAGATCAAGTCTGGGTGTAGAAGTAGGAAACACAAACCTCTAGTCCTCTACACCTTTAAAAAAAAAAAAAAAAAAAATCAAACTGTTACTGCAAATATTTAATTTGTAAAACCAAATTGACCGGACCTTTATTTGGAGGTTGGTTTTCCCCAAACATGCAGTCACGAGGACGGACGCGCCTCGGCACGCTCCTCGCGTATTCATACGCCGTCGCCTGAAAAAAATAATAATAATAATTGAACGCCGCAAGTATAAAACATTCAAGCCGAACGCGCTCCGATTCATACTCGTTCCGCCGCCCGACAACCCGGAAATTTTTTTTAAAAAAAAACAAAAAACAGTAGAACTCATCGCATCTAGATCTCGCGTTTTGTTTTTTTTTTTAAATAAAAAGAGCAGCAGTATTCAAACCAGGAGGAATGTTTGCTGAGTTCAACGTCTTTTTTGAAAGTCGTCGCCCGACATTTGTGATAAAAAACAAACAAAAAAAAAAAGATTCACACCATTACCGCAATGGCGCGAGACAGTGGAAACCCCCACTGACATTTCACAGTATAACAACCAATTTATTTGTGAGAATCTGGGAAAAAAAAAGTGTAATGGATGTCATGCACGTTAAAACATTTGATTTCCGTGGGATTATCGGGATGGGTTTAGTACAAATGTGTGTGTGTGTGTGTGTGTGTGTGTGTGTGGGGTAAAACCACCATGAGGTCGATACGCGGCCATGCAGGTTGAGTCCGGACCTGTGGCGTCTAACAGCAGGGAGGATTTGAGGAGGAGGAGGTGGGGAAAGAAGAGGAAGTCTGCTAAAAGATCATGGCCTGGCCTGGGATGGGACGGGACGGGGGCGGGATGGGATGGCGGGGCGGGGGGCGGGGCTCAGGCCTTCTTCTCGTCCAGGATTTTGTGGAGCTCGTCGGCGTCCTCGGCCGTCTTGACCCGGATGAGCAGCGGGACGGGGCTGCCGGGGTTCTTGTCGTCCACGGCCGGGTTGGGGACGCACACCACCATGACGTTGTTCTTCCCCATCCGGGAGCAAGGCATGGAGGCCTGCACCAGGATGTTCAGCAAGATGTTGCCTGGTGACGACAAAGGCGAGGTCATTAATAGGTCACACATATACTAATGCAGACACGCTTTACACATAAAACCCACTATAATAACCCCAAGGTACCTGTAGGTTCCGGAAAGCCTTTTAATGCTACCTGCCGTTTAATTTTAAACCAATTTTAAAACCAAAATACAGAAACAAAGCTGGCAAAAGCAGCCGATTTCTGACTGAACATAGTTTATGAAATTAATTGTTAAGGACCATGAAGTCCAACTGTGTTCAGACTGTACTCCTACTAACCCTGTTCTGCATTAATGTAAGACTGAGCCTGTCACTGCATGCTGAAAAAAATTAGACCTCTATTAGCTCTATTTAATACTTTTAAGGCTTTTTAGACCAGAGCTGGAATGCTGCATCAGCCGGACTTGATCCATTGTGAGACAATGAGCCTGCTGATCTAGAAACAGTGCCGCTAAGTGGCCACTAGGGGGAGCAGCCTGCGGTAACAAGCTCCCATCAACACAGCAGTACAAAGATGACCCAGTTTAAGAGCAGAAACATCACTTTGTGTGGGTTCTCTGTTTGCCGTGAGCCTTGTTTATTTAATCGCCGCCATCACAATGATAAATAGAGATGATACAGATCCCTGCACATTATTGTTCCTTCTTAAGTGTCGATGAAAAAAAACATACATTAAGAGCCCTATTTCTGCTTTGGTTCTGAATTTGTGTGTTTCAACTATTATGGAATTCAGAATTTGTCGACTTTGATTCTAGTTAAAATGAAGATGAAAAACACTATTGGTGACAAAACATTTATATGATAAATATGAGGGAAGAAACATTGAAATGATCCAACCCAACAGTTATTCCACTTCAGCTCTCCTACACTCCTCACTACCTCAGCTTCCCTTATTACTCATTCAGCTACTTTATTCTGTAAGCATCTTTTGATTTTATAGTTAAACCCTAATAAAAACTGAGCAGCCAGACACCACCTCTGTGCTACTTATTAAATGCAAAAACATGGGTCTGGTTACCTCAATAAAAATAAGGTTAGTGTAAGAAAATAAAACACAACTGCTGGTCCCATTCACATCTTTGGTGAAACTACACAATTCATTGTATTTGTCTTATTTGCCTCGACTAAATCACTGAAAGTAAAAACAAATCTGTCAATATAACTATATGATTTTATAGTTGCGTCAAAATTAAATATTAGTTAAAAATACACAAGGTGAAAAAAAAAGACCTGTAACAGCTGTATTTCAGACATTTTAATACAGACTTTTTAAAGACCTGCAGATAACCTGTTGTATACTTGAAATATGAATAAAGATTTAGATGACAGGTTAAATAGAACTACAGGAATTTCAGTGTTACAAAAAAAAAGAAAAAAAACCTTATACACATACTGGCATTTAACGCTCATTTCATGTGGCTGCAACTCTGCTAAGCTATTTTGTAAATACCACCTAAATTTGTGGTTTAATCATTTCAACATTCATCTCTCTCTGATGGTAGGAGGTACCAGCTTACCCAGATTGGTGTCGGCGCGAATTATCAGCTGGGTTTTTCCCTCCGACGCCGGTTTGAGATGCAGAGTTCCCACTCCTTTCTCCTTGAACTCTGAGTCCTTCTTGTAGAACAGCTTGCACCTGACAGCAACAACACGGTGACTTCAGGTTAGACGGAGGAACACCGGGATTTCACCACACCATTTAGGCTCGGCAACACTATCAAGTAATGGATATACAATTTGATATTCAAGCTTACCATCAATAAACCCCTACATAGAGCATTATGATGTGTTTGAGGGTTTGTTGCTTTGGTGGTTTACACTGCTAAACCGAGTTAACCATTGGCCGGTCCGGTCTGCAGATGAGATCTCTGCATCTTACCTTCCGTTTTGCACATCTTGACTAAATAAACATGCAGATTTGGTTTGGGTGCAGACTGCTGTTTTGTTGTTTCGCAGCCACTGCAACATGAATTTCGCTTTTTGGACTAATTAAGTTTAAGTTGACTCGTTTCGTCTGCATGCTACCGACCTGGATGGGTTTGGATACTGCTAACAGACCCAGAAACAGCTGATCCATCAGTCACTACAGAGAGGCACTTTGGAAAATTAAGGGTTTGCTGAAAGAATCTGGTTTGCACTAATTAGAAGGTCCAGCTTCAGTATGAAGGCCTCCTTGGCTGAAACCACCCGTTTTTTTATATTCTCTAATTCAATGAACATTACTTTTAATGGAGAGTGTGACACTCATCCATTTTGTACTCGTAGACTATCTTTATGGTTGCACCTCTGCTCCTATTGCTGGAGCCCGATTTTTCCAAACAGATTCTGACTGGAGGTACAGATGCAATTGAATAATGGCCAAACCCCATTTATATTACATATTTTGACACAAAAAAAACCTGAGAATATAAAGCCGTCCTAATTTTCATAGAACTACAAACATTTATCAGGACAACTACGCTAAATATTTACATTAAAGACAAAAAATAAAATAAAAAAAAATCGACAAGTAAATTATACAACATGCTGAGCTGTTATTGTTGTTACATGTTATTGCGTGCACTTTACTTTCAAAATTCGTATTTTATGAATCCATAGTGCACTCTGGGCCTGGTTAGGTTAGAGGTGGATAGCGCTGTGCTCCAGAACTATACAGGTTGAAAAAACATTTCACACTGAACAAGTCAACTCCTTCTGGCTCTCATCAGAACAGTTAATATGAACCAGACCTACTTTTTGGAATAGAAGGCATCTTTCTCCTTGATCTCCCGGACCTCAGGTTTGGGCGGCTCGTCTGACTCCTCGTCTCCATTCTCGTCTACAGAGGAAAATATCCCATTAAATGACACTTGTATTCACTTTTTACCAATGAACAAGATCAGCATATTATCAGAGGCTGTATGGTATATTAAACAATCTTTCATGTAAGAGTGGTTACAGTTACTCTACTGGTTAGAAGTCAAAGAGTGTAAATAGGGAGGATCGCATAAGCGGTAGCAAAGTTTGCACACACCTATATCACTTAGATATCCTTAATACAGACATTGGCATCCACATTCACTCATTACACACACTTAGCAATTTAAGTAAGTAATCCTAAGGGTACTAAAAAAAAAATGCACTTCACGATAAACCTCATTTTAACTGCTTCCACACTGAAGTTTACCTTAAAATCTTACAGCATAAAATTGAACCTGGTCTGCAAAATCCAAAGAGCTCATAATTTCTTACAATCAAATGCAGATAAATGCTAATAAAACTCAAACACTTTATGAAGTAATTTTCCATACTGATAAGACCTTGTTTATGCATGCAGACATACTGTCTGAAGAATAAAAGCCCATTTTGAATTGAGAAATTACAATTATTAGTCTATATCGTACTCCTTGTGCCTGTTTTAGGGCACAAAATGGCAAAAACATGATCAGATTCATTCATTTCTGTTGATGGTGTACCTGTAGGTTGGGCAGCCTCTGCTTTTGTCCCAGCGAAGGAGAAGGGTGCTGCAGAGCCTGAGGCTCCAAACAGGGAGGCTTGGCTCGAGGAGGGGTTGGAGGAGAAGGAGAAGCCGGAGGGGGAGGCGGAGGACCCTAAGGAGCCCAGCACCGAGCCGTCCACCTTCTGACCGAAGTTAAACGTAACGCCAGCAGGGAGCGGGGCGGCGCTGCTTTTGTCCTGGGCCGAGCCTTCCTTATCCTTGCCAAAGGAGAACAAAGCGGAGGCTGGCGTCGGACCCGCCGTGCTGCTGGAGGAGGAAGGGGGGGCCGCTGTGGTTGGCAGGATCCCCCCCTGCTTCTCCTCTGAGCCTCCGTCGGCCAGCGCGGCAGATCCGGCCCCATACTTCCTCTCGATGCTGGCCAGGTGCTGCTCATAATCCCTGAAGATGGGGTTCAGGTCACACAGAGGGTTGTCGTTCACATGCTTGGTGATCCAGTCCCGCACTGAGCAGTTGAGCGCAGTGAGCTGTCGGCTGTACTCCTTATTGCTGATACTGCTGCTGCTGCAAGAGCTGGCGCTTTGAGTCAGGCTCAGGGTGGAGCCATTGGTCTGCTTGCTAGTGATGTCAGTAGTGGGCTTGGTGGAGGTGGGGCCATTGAATGTTAAACCTAGGATGAAAAGAGGCAACGAAGGAAGAACGTTATTCTGACAGCATATACAGCTGGAAGGGGCTGAGAGGAAGATGGCTTCTAAAGGAAGAAAAACGGGAGTGGGGGCGAGGCTGCTTTAAGCTGCGACTGCACCCCTCCCCCCACAGGCAGCCAACACCGCAGCCCTGTCATCCTGCCCTCAAGCAACACGACATGAAATGAAAGAGCAGCCATACACAAATATACAGCACCCCCGCTGATTCAGCTCCATTAGCTTCAAATGCCAAACGCCCGGCCCTTAACAATGGAAGAGATTTTCAACTCAATTACATGTCGACAGTGGACCGCTACCGGCCGACAGCGTGCAGATGTTCGTTTTCAAAGAGTGCATCACCCTGTATATAAATAAGAGCAGTAGGGCAAATGCAAAAATTATATCGGCTAAATCAGGTCACGATCCAATTTGAAAAGACAAAAGTCACATCAGTCCCGACCCACGAAAGCTATGCTACATCAGTGGATGCCAAACTGAAGTGGGCCAGCCTCACCGGGGGTAGCGGTGGATGTTGCAGCAGGGGAGGAGAAACCGCCAAAGGATGGACTGACGCTGTTTCCATTGGTCAGGGCAGTGAGGCCCTTGAAGCCAGCGCCATTCCCGAAACCGGAGAATGCTGTGGTCGTGCCTCCAGCGGCTGCTGCCTGGGTCAGGGAGAACCCCTTAAAACCTTTGAAGGCTCCGCTGCTCTCGCCCTAAAACAAAGAAAACACAATTTATGAACTGTGCGAGATTATAGCTAACGCTTTGTGTAAAAGATTTCGGCGTCAGCTCGTCCAATGAAACAAGCTGAAGTTATGATAATATGCTAATATGGACATCCAGTTGAATGTATTAGACTCGGAGCACAGGGGCATTAGGTTTAATAACAAACAAAATAAAACTAATGATGCTCCCAGTGCCGGATCTTAGGCCTCATGGAGACACATTTTAAGCCTAAAACCATTCTCAGATTTGATTATGAAGATGCAAAGCAGATCTGAATTTTATAGCCATTTATCAACACTGATCTAAATAGGAAAATGTGTATGTGGGCGTATTTGCTCATTAGCAAGCTGAAGTAAAACTGTGTAATCAAGTTTAAGCATGTGTGGATGTTTTTGTGCCATTACCTCCGCTCCAGCATTTCGACGTTTGGCCTTCTTAATCGCCCGGTTTTTCATCACATCGTCACTTGCAATTGAAAACGTCCCTGCCTGATGGGCATCATATTGTCAGAGTTAGCTTTGCAGGGGAATAAATAACCATTTTTCACAACCTGCTCTACTATCGCTCTGAATTGTAGTTGCTTTGCTCTCTCTCTCTCTCTCTCTCTCTCTCTCACTTAACCAACGTCAGCAAAATACTCTTGAAAAGCTATGACAGCTACATTAAATATTTAGCAGTTACTGGACACACAGTTTTGTACGGAAGCCAAGAGCGGCCATGGTTGCTCATATTTTTTGTAACACCGTTATCAGGAGATCATGACTTAATTATCTTGTTATCTCGGGACAAGAAACTAATGGTTTGTGTGTCTTTTACAACCTTTGTCCCATTGTTGTTGTCTTCATGAGAGGTAAACCTAGTAAGCCTAATTAGTATAGCCAACATGTAGACAGAGATCATGGGTGTTTTGGCATTTTTTGGCACAAACAGTACTCAAAAAAAAAAAGGCAGACAGGCAGAAATAGCAAAAACAATCAGATAATTAAGTCATGATCTCGAGATAACAGGAGTAAAATAAAAAATAGCAACCATAGTCGCTCTCTGCTTCCATAGTTTTGGCCAAAGAAATTGCACTAATACTATGAGCAATTCGCTATTTCTGAGGTTAGACAAAGAGGTGCACTGATATTAGGCCAAAACAGTCAACTAGTACACTGGTCGTTGATCAACATTTGTATAAAAATGTTTTTTTGTACTTTTAGCATGCTTGCTTTTCAGTCTTACTGTTTCTTAGGTCTATTTGTAGACCACTGCTCTCTTTTGGATGTATACATGTTGAAGTGAAAGGCTCCTGCACACCTGACAATTCTTGTGATAAGTGCCCAGGATAAGGACTCTAACAGAGGCTAGAACTGAAATGTTGTACCCTTTAAATAAAAAAGACTGCAAGTGAGTGGACAGTGTGCGGGATTTCTTTTTGTTCAGTAGCCTCTATTTAATGTGTAAATGGTGCAAAATATTTTGGATAGTCTTGTAAAAAAAAATAAAAATAAAAATAAAAATTGTGACTCTAGATACATGTTTTGATTATGAAAATGTCTCTAGAGAGGGTTGATGATTTCGTTAATATTAAATCTTTCATTCTACCACAGGAGACTGATTGACTTTACAAACTTTATTGGACTGTTACATAAGATAGGAGTGCTTCACAAAGCAAAACTTGTGCCTTATTTGATATGTGTAAAATAACGTCAAGATAAAAAGCTTTACAGAATCAATTTCAACTCCATAAACAAAGCATTATAGGTCAGACAGATTTTTTTTATGATTTATGTTTGACCACTTTTTCATTTGATCAAACTTTAACACAGAAAAGGTTAGCTAGGTAAGTTGTATAGGAATATTTCTTGGAACCACTGCATTAGTGTAGGATTAGTTTTGTTTCATAGTGTTAGTTTGCAACTCACCTCCTCTCCCTCATCTTCCTGATCCCAGTTCCTGTCAGTTAGCTCTTTGTCAGCGATCCTCTTCGCCATCACACCTGCTCTGTAACAAAGGAGATGCACTGTGAGCAGACCACCATCATCTTTTTTTGGGTAGTTCAATACTAGCTAGATCAGAGATGGGCAACCATGTGCCAGTGAGGGTCAACAGTCTTCAGGTTTTCATTCCAACCAAACACCACAACAGATGATTTCATTGATTAACACACCTTCAACCAGAGAGGAGGAACTAACCAGTGACATCAGCTGCTGTGAAGACTGGTGGGAAAAAAAAACCCTACTCTTGGGCCTCTATGGCAGTGGTTCTCAACGTGGGGTCCGGGGACCACCAGGGGTCCTTGAGGGGGCTCCAGGGGGTCCCCAGCAAATTGATTAATTGTTAAACTTCAGCATTATTTCATTTACAAGAAGTTAACACAATTAGAGAATGTAGAAGAATGACTACTTTGATCATAGTTTCACTGTTTATCTCTCTACCTACAATACAGATAGTCATGGGATTATGGACAAAATCATATCTGACAATAAAAATATTTGGGCCCGAGAGATAAAATCTCATCAAATGGGGGTCCATGGCCTTAATGTGGACTAAATTAGGGGTCCTTGATATGAAAAAGGTTGAGAATCACTGCTATATGGCAGCAACATGTTGACCATCCTTAAGCTAGATCATTTTAGAGAGAAACAGACTCAGCCACAGAACCACAACACTAATGTTACTAAATAGCCATTTTACAATGATACTTTAGCATTTCATTTGTTAGGCTAACAGTCTTGGCCGTGTAGCATAGTTAGATTATGATAAGTAGGTCAGACCAAGCATTTTATGGCTTATAAGTTAATCATTAGGTAGACTGAGGTGTATACGTTAGGGGTTTTGTCAGTCAGTTTGTGCTACCGCGACAGGTGTATGGCGGAAAAGCTAGCCAAGAGATAAATAAATAGCCTTACAAGCTTTGCCAAGGTTGCGTATATCCACGCTTATATCTTCGCATGTGCCAAGCTTACTAACATGTGAGCTTAAGGTTAAGTTACCCTGCCGCACACATGACACATGGAACCAGTCGGCACGGCAACACTGAGCGACCGGTTGTCCCTAGCTTACCGTTAGCTAACACACCTGAAACAATGATAACTACCGTCAAATTTAGCAAAATACGCAATTGTCCGGACACACAAACACAAGCTCGCGTGGTCAATCAGTTAAAATCCGTCTTTAGGCTTGAAAGGATAGGTTCATGTCATGAAACTGGACTTTGTTTTAGCCGGAGATAGGGCCCCACACATTAGCAGCTAACGTTAACATCACCTTTTGAAAGCTAGCATCACGTACACTGACTGTGCCGCACGGATTTATTTGTTTATTTATAAACGTTAAACTTAAAAGACGTACCTTTTTTGGAATGAAAATTCCAATCACTGTCTCTAAATGTATCTCAATTCCGGCAACGCTAAACCTTTCAGAAATGCTAACCAACTTGTCAAATATAGTATTTTGAACGAGCCTCTTTTACGCCGCCATTTTACATAGCGGTATATCCGCGATTCGCGCGCCCCACCTTTTTGCTCATGCGCACTAGACAGGATCCCTATGGTCATGGGAGTTGTAGTCCATAACAACTTGCATTTTTACAGCCTTTGTATAACAAATCATGAAAAGATCACTAACAACCAAATAACTGCGCAAATAATAAACGAAAACTACATATTCATTAGTCTAGATTGTCATTGTTCTGCTCATTTCATAATGATAGACACCTTTTAAATGTATCTTTTCTCTCTTGAGGTAAGCTTGACCTCCAACAACATTTTGAGTAATAGGGGCTTTGTTGGTAATGATAAAATAATAGGCTACATTATTTTGAAATTAGTCTATCACTGAAAAAATGTATGCAATGGATTTGGCTTTAAAAAAATATATATATTTAGATGAGTTTCCTACTGTTATGTGGTTGCAAATTTAAGCAAACTCTGGCATTGATATTTCACCAATGACATTTGCAGTCAAGTGGCTTTTAAAATGTTACTGACTTATGTAGTGATTTCTCTTTTCCTTTGGTGAGAATGAAGGAATTTGAGGCCAGTGTAGGCCTCAGTTAATCAATGAATGAATCAATAAATCAATGAACAGAGAAAAATGATTGCAAATGCATAAATATCTTCACCCACTTTCATTTTCTGCAGCTAACATGCCACTGTTTATTGACAGAACTAGTTAGTTAGTGTGTATGTAGCCTACTCATCCCTCAACTTTAACATATTCTAAATGCAAATAATTCTGCAGACGAACCATATCTATCTCAGTCTATAAAAATGTGCTAAGACATACAGACAGCAGCATTGTCATTCATAACAAGGTTAAAGGCCTATCAATTAACCTTCAGGATATGAGTTGAAAATCAGTCACCAGTCACTTTATATGCATGGGACAAATGAGGATTTAACCTGGGCACAGAACGTGCACAGACTCCCTGCATGACACAGACTCTCCCTTCAGCTATGGTGATTTTGGGATTTGCCAGCCAATCCATTACAGCCCTCGCTCGGTTTCAGCGCTGCCGTGTGTTTCGAAGCTGTAATAAATCGGGATGCACACGGAGACTCCGGGGATGGAGGGTAAAATGGTGCAGAGTTGGGGAGCAGATGGCTCGTCTCCAAGCTCTCAGGATCCTAGTCTGCCTTGCCAAATAGGAACAGGTGCTGGAGAAAGTAGGAAGTGAGCTAGGGGCCCTAGCGGCAGCAGGAGACCCTTGACCAGCTGGCGAGGAGAAAATGGAAAGACTTGGCACTAGAAAAAAGGGAAACCTGTATAATGTGGAAGGAATAGGGCATCCAAAACTGACAAAATGTACGGCTGGATGAAGCAGGGGTTCTTTAAAGTGCTTCAAACAAAAATAGAGTGGTAACACTAAGGTCTGACCGATAGGGATTTTTGAAGGCCGATACCGATATTTTTGTATTGAAGCTGCTGATAGCTGATATTTTGTGCCGATATTCAATATCTTAAACTTGACTGTTTTGATGCCAAAGAAAATCCAAAATTGTACAAGGATTCACAAAAATTGTGTATTCTTGAGAGTGGAAACAAAATGTATAACATCAAGTGACACTAAAACTCTCCATTAAAACCCATACTAATACATACTATCACTAACACTAACACTAACATTAACACTAATACTAACACTACCACTAACACTAACACTAATACTAACACTAAACCAACACTAATACTAACACTAATACTAATACAATACTAACACTAATACTAACATTAACACCAACACTAATACTAACAGTAACACTAATTCTAACACTAACACTAATACTGACACTAACATTAATAGTAACACTAACACTAATACTAATACAACACCAACACTAATACTAACACTAACACTAACACTAATACTAACACTAACACTAACATTAATAGTAACACTAACACTAATACTAATACAACACTAACACTAATACTAATACTAACACTAACACCAACACTAATACTAACACTAACACTAACACTAATACTAACACTAACACCAACACTAATACTAACACTAATACTAATACAATACTAACACTAATACTAACACCAATACTAATACTAACAGTAACACTAATACTAACACTGATACTAATACTGACACTAACATTAATAGTAACACTAACACTAATACTAATACAACACCAACACTAATACTAACACTAATACTGACACTAACATTAATAGTAACACTAACACTAATACAACACTAACACTAATACTAATACTAACACTAACACTGACACCAACACTAATACTAACAGTAACACTAATACTAACACTGACACTAATACTGACACTAATACTAACACTGACACTAATACTAATAGTAACACCAATACTATCACTAACACTAACATTAATACTAACACTAACACTAACACTAACACTAATACCATATGATGTTGTAAAATGATGTATATGAAATATGTACATGACCTAGAAATCAATGCATAGCAGCTCCTTCAAAAAAAATCAGATGTCATGTCAGGTAATCCTGACTGCTTCTGTAGCTGTGGTGAGGAGGAACCTCCATCATATCAGAGGAGGATGACACTGACTGGCGTAATATCTTAATATTAATAACAAAAAGACCAATATCAGCCCCATATATCAGTCTAAACTGACATTTGGATTGTTCTTGAGCATAACCTATAACCAGGTTTGTGGAGTGCCACCTCACCATCACAGGGTGTTCATATAACAAAAGGGGGCCTGCCTGCCTGCCTGCCTGCCTGCCTGCCTGCCTGCCTGCCTGCCTGCTGGGCTGAGTGAATTACAGCAGGCTGATAAGACAGAGGGGCCCAACTGCACTGTACGGTGTGTGTGGGGGGGGGGGGCCCTCTCAGTAGGTGCTCTCTGAAGTCGAGAACAGCCAATGGGCTTCAGCGCGAGCCGATTCGGGCCCCGGCGCCCAGCGGGACCGGTATGGAATCGCACTTCAGAGTCGTGAGGAGAATCAAAGCCGCCGTCTCCCCTGTGAGCGCAGATAAGCTATTGATCACCGCCCATGAAGGGATGTTGAACACCGGTGATTATTGCAAATGAGCTAGTAATGGCGCTCTACCTCGAATCCACTAAGACCAGAGGGTTCATCATTTTTCAAAGGGTACAGTAGTTTTTCCAAAAGTGAAACACTGTCTTTTCTAAATTTGAGCTCTATTGCTTTTTGCTGGACCAGAACTGTTCCTTTGTTTCTTTATTTATTTGGTTAGATTTTCCCCTTGACTTTTATTACTTGGTTTTGATATATGCAGCTCCAGGTATGTTTTTTCTTTTTTTTTTTTTAATCCTTCTTATCTTCCCTGTGGCCAGTGGGGATTTGGCTGAGGATGTGTGAGTGAGTGAGTGTGTGTGTGTGTGTGTGTGTGTGTGTGTGTGTGGGGTCACTGACATAAGTCATGTATTGTGCCTGTTTGTACAGAAGCCAATAAAAAGACCTTTGAAGACAGAACACAGCACTTTACTCATTACACTTGCTGATTTTGGTCTCTTGCCTTTAGATTCCTGCATCTTATTAATTCTTTCATCTGATTAAATCGTGAAGATATTGCAATTTTTTTTCCCCCTGCTCTTTCTAATTGCCAGTTCACTACGTGTCAATCAGGCATTTACAAATGGAGCTGTAATTAGGTTCAATTAATTGACCGTCCAGCTATACCAGCAATTAGTGCAGTGACAAATTAAAAGCAAGCATAATTGATGGTCTTAATGGTGCACACTTGAGGCAAAAAAATTAATAAATAATGTTCTCTTTGTAATATTTTGGCTAATCTTGCTCTCCATAAATGCCACCTTGCTAAAAAAAAAAAAAAAAAAGGTGAGAAAACTCCTTAAAACAAATTGGATTTTTCTTGTTTTTCGCCTCAAATTCCACACCAAGAGAAAAAACAAGCTTGAAATGTAAGCCTTTTTAGCCTTTAAGGGAAGAAAAGCAAGAGCGCAAACGACAAGAAAAGGATAGAGCGAGGAAGAAGGTCTGCTCCTCTGAGGTTTAACATACAGTAACTGGGATGAAAACAGCCTAATGCCTTCTAGTGGCTGAGAGTGGTACTAGGGGAACAATGACAGATCTGCAGCTTGCATTGGACACTTGGTCATATGCCATTCTTCTTCCATCCTAAAACACAACAATGCCCTCTTAACTGTATTGTCACAGGCTATAGCCATCCAAAAGTCCATAGTGAACAGTAATGGTCACACATGGTTTGATCTCTTTGTGGGGAACCTGGGTGTTAGTAAGGAACAAGGCAGGACTATCAACACTTAAAGTGACAATCTGCAGCTTTTTCATATAAGTAAATATCTGTTTTGCCACTCTCTATTGCAAACTAATACTGTCCAATAGTGATTCAACCTATAGCCAGTTTACAAAAGCTTTTACATTTGCTGTTTTGAACCCCTATGAGTCCGTTTTTCCCGGGAAAAATCCTCTGCTGCACAGGAAGTGATGCGTTTTACGTTTTACGGAAGCGACAACAGCGGTTTGTTTGGAATAAATAGAGAAAGAAAGTACATACATTTACATTGAGTGTCTTTATTATTACAGCAAGTTGGGCGGATTATCACTTTAATCAAAAAGTATAAAAAAATCATGTTGATGTGCTTAAATCGGAGCGTGTTTACATACGTTTAGATCATCATCTATCATCGACATAATTGAAATACATAATGAACCTTTTGTTAAATGCTTTGTTAGATGATTCTCAGACAGAAGGTTGAAATACATATGATTCCCGGTCCTTTCTGTGTGTTTGCATGTTCCTGTGTTCTCCTGGTTTTCCTCCCACAGTCTGGCGGATCGGAGACTCTAAATTGCCCATAGGTATGAATGTGAGTGTCTGTCTGTGTGTGATAGCTCTGTGATGGACTGGAGACCTGTCTAGAGTGTCTCAATGCATGCTGGGATACACTCCAACCCACGGACCCTGCCTGGATAGGAAATGATTCTTTTTGTGCATAAGACAGCAGAATATGACTGTAAAAACTCATAGTGCAATTTAGTGAAATCAACTCATCTTTATCCATTAACACAATGTATATAGATGTGTTTGTCAATTTCAACTTAAAAGTGCTAGTTATGAGCTTTATGACTTAAAATCATGAGTTCACATCTTGTGACTTAAAATTATGAGTTGAAAGAACGTCTTATAAAGCATTCACTAAATTCAACACTGTTAGTTTATTAGCAGACTTCCCAGTATGCATTGCATTCGGTTTAACTCTCCAGAAACTCTTCCTTCTTTGGTTTGAATGAGTACAGGATAGAGACATAAAAAAAAACCCCCAAAAAACATGATAAAATCTACTATCTATCTTATCTATGTATCTGGGAATTCACAATCAAGTAAGTTTCTCTCTGATGCACATGGCAAGTACAATCCACTACAAGTAAGTGTATTGCAGCTGCATACTATATGCTGAGCTGTGTATTAATCATGTGATACAAGAGGAAGTTGAACTTAAACCTAGCAAACCTTGTGAAAAAATAAATAACACTGGATTTCAGTTAATCAATTAATGCATTCAACTTGGAAACAGGAATCAGCATGACTAGACATTTGTTGATTGAAATTATTGTCTTAAGTTCACTCAGTTAGCTTTTCTACATTAGAACAACTAACTAATGATCTTTGACCTAACTATTCAGTACTACTTCAGTACTACAAGTTGAACTGCCTTAATATTTTTTGCAGTGTAGTGTTTCATCAATCATCAGCAATGCAAACGCAACAAGCTATATGAATTGTGCCTTTGATGCTGCACCGCTGGATCCAGTGTGAGCAGCATGGTGTCTTTTTGTTTGGGACTTCTCCCTCTCCTGCTGCTCTGGATCACAGCTAATAACAGCTTCTAAAGCCCGTCCTCCACCTTGGGAAATATCCATCTGATAAATGAATTTGCCCGTCAGACTGTTTAAAGCCAGTTGATTACAAACTGTCTGTTTGGTTTAATATGAAGTGGCTTGGCAACACTAAAGGGAGTTTAGAACAATCGGATTGAGATGATTGAATTATCGTGATTAATAATTCATTCATATTAAATCCTCAAACTTAGAAGTGGGGAGCCGGTTGCCAAGGAGCCGTGTCGCCGGGTAGCAGCACGGGTAGAAAAGAGTTTCTGTGAAAATTCAGGGAATTTTGAGGGAAATGTCTGAACTTGTCAATATGTAATTAGAATATTGCTAACAACATTCGACACAGTGCAAAAAACTGCCTAACAACACCGAAGCAGACTAATTGAAATTTGTAATGAATATTGAACTGTTGTATTGAACACTCGTATAATACATTTCAAAGCCGACCTTGAGGAGTTGAAAAGAAATATGGATTCAAAACGCACTGGTCTCTTCTCACAGACAAATGAAGCAGCTGAAACATTAAAGGTGCCATATTATAGGAATTCAAATTTTCCTCTGTTTATATACATATCTGACCAAAAGGTCTCTAATGAGGACGTTGCTAAAATTTGATCTTATTTGAGTGGTTCAATTTAAAGTTAATGCTGTTTTTAATGCTGCAGTTTCTAACTCCAGGAAACGCATCACGGCTGGACTCGGCCCTGATTGGCTCCCCTCACTAGAGAATGAGTGAAATCCTTCCAATCAGTTCGCAGCATTTGAACTGGAAAGCCTCCACTCATTTGAATTAGAGGAGCTGCCGCTGTCAGCCAATCAGGGTCCAGCATTGTGACGACTTAATCTTCAAATTCATTCAATTTAACTAATTCAACGGTAACAATTCATAATAAGGGTCACTAAGTTAAGGGTTAGTTAATGCTTAATAAGCATTAACTAACCCTTAATTAACAGTTAACTAATGTGTCTGGTAATCATTTTATTTTATTTAATAGTCATCTTTATAAACTATTAAATAATGAATAAATTAATACCTTAGTTAACATGAACACCATTAGTAAATTACACATTAGTTAACTGTTAATTAAGGGTTAGTTAACCCTTATTAAGCAAGTAACTAGTAACTAACCCTTAACTTAGTGACCCTTATTGTAAAGTGTTACCAATTCAACTTTGAATTAAACTACATTTATTTGCAAAAACATGAATAATTCTACACATCCTGAGCCAATCTGAAGACAAAATCCTCCAAACGGAATAATATGGGACTTTAAAAACACCCGACATGGAGTTTCCAAGCCCTTCGGTATTATGCATAACCTTTTCCTGCGAACTTCACTGTTTGCAAATCTAATGCGCTCCATTGTATATTCCCATCATGCCTCTGGCCCCAGCCTTTTTCCATTTGGGTGTCGTATAGCACGGACGGTGCTGCCGCCCTCTGCTGTCTCTGCAGACCGCCTTAAGCCATTATTATGTGGCAGGGAGCCTGGGAGAAAGACAGAGGGGTTACAGCAACTGCTTGGTCACTGATAGCCGCTTCAATTATAGCGTTGCATCAGAATTCTCGTTTTTTTGTGAGATACTCCTGTCATGTTAGTCCTAATAGAGTAAAAACATGAAATTCAAACACAACCTTTTCTGAAATACCAGGAGTGTTCCATGCTCTGTTTACAAAAATCGAATCACATACTTCTTGATGTTCGTTTTCATGATTTTGTGATTCTTCTCAGCTCCTTAAAAGAAAGCTACCAACAAAGGCTCTTCCATCCCGGCGTGCACAGCATCAGATACCCTTCAACACTGGCTGCCTCTCTCCCCTGCTAAGCTGTTTTTTTGACACACACACACACACAAAAAAAAGAAACACACAGCGGAATCATTATTAAGTCAGCGTATTATCTCTGCATGACAATTTCCGAGCGGAACAATGTTGAGATTCTTCCGTTCGCGACGGCAGAAATAGGGCCGGAGCCGCCTTTATTTTGTTCAGATGCGACTTGCTCAGTAGCGGGGCCGTCTCATTGTGCGTCGGGCGTGGAGAATTACTCGGCCCAGTACTTTTATTCGGAAGCCTTGAGTGAGAGAACTGGGTCGGCCGCAGCAAAAATGTATTTTGCGAAGTTTATGTATGCATCTAAAAAAGCAGAAGTTTATCGCCTTTGTGATTTGCCCCAAACAACATATGCAACTTCCAGCTACAGGCACCACTTTGCCTTTAAGTGCGCTTTCATCAGTGGTGGAAGAAGTACTGAGATCTTTTACTTCAGTAAAAGTAGCAATACAACAATGTAAAGATACTCCATTACAAGTAAAAGTCCTGCATTCAAAATCTTACTTAAGTAAAAGTACATAAGTATTGGCAGCAAAATGTACTTAGAGTATCAAAGTAAACATACTCATTATGCAAACTGTCCCCATTTAGAGAGTTATATTTTTCATAAATTATTGGAATATTAATACTGATTTATTGACATACATGTACATGTAAGCAGCATTTTAAAGTTGTCACGTGAAGCTAATCTTAACAATTTAGCTATACTTTTGGGTAGTCTTATCCAGTGGTTCTCAAAGTGGGGTCCGGGGACCCCCAGGGGTCCTTGAGGGGGTTCCAGGGAGTTCCCAGCAAAAAGGGGAATAATTTATTTTCACTATAATTCCATCCATAAGTAACACAATGACAGAATGTATGACTATTTTGGTCATGGGTTTCAAACACTTTCTGTAATAAATCATCTAAAAGCAAAAATCTTATCAGATGGGGGTCTAATGTGTGTCAATTTAGGTGTCCTTGACGTGAAAAAGTTTGAGAACCACTGGTCTAATCTATAACAATGCTATTTTATAGTTATTTTATAAAGATGATCAAATGTTTTAAATGTAAAATATTGATCTGAAAAGTAACTAGTAACTGTGAAATAAATGTAATGGAGTAAAAAGTACAATATTTCCCTCTAAAATGTAGTGGAGTATAAGTACAAAGTAAAATAAAATGGAAATACTCAAGTAAAGTACAAGTACCTCAAAATTGTATTTAAGTACAGTACTTGAGTAAATGTACTTAGTTACTTTCCACCTCTGGCTTTCATTGCAGCTCCAGCAGTTTATAACTTCAAATGTGAGAATTGGGGGAAAAAAATGCACTAGAATAATATATTTTTTAGCGACTTATTTACCAGGCACTAAAACCTTAAGCGTCAAATTTGTTCCCTTTTATGCGTATTATCATGTCATTATGGTGTTTTGGCAAGATTTGGAAAACACTCTGTCGTATGAAACACTTTTAGAGGCTTAAGTAGAGACACAGGGTCACAAATACATTAAAAGCGGTTAATTAAATCTAAGATCAAAGCGAGAATCATGCAGAATTATTGTGCACACGTCAAGAGCTTAAATTGCCTCTGCCTTTGAACTCCAACCTGTACCTGTAGCTAATGTAAAGAGCTTACTGATGAGGAGGGAAAACAAACCTGCATATGAATATTACAGATATGTTGGAAACCATGGTGAATAGCAAATGGCTGAATCAATCACTGAGGATCCTTATAGAGACTAAAAAGCTCTCATGTTGTGATTTCAAAGCTCCGGCCCGGGGGACGTAGTTATTGAACAATGCTTCACTGGCTTCCTGTCTTTCCTTTTCTCTTAACCACTGCATTTTAAAATAGAGGCAGGAGAAATCGACCCTGCCTGGTTTATTAGCGAGGCAGAGATGGCCGAGGAGTTTCCCCTGGTCTGCTGTTGTGGCTGGAAGGAGGAAACAGTGTCTCTCTCTCTCAGTTTCACCTTCAGTTTCATCCTATTATACTGGTGTGACATCTAAGTTCATCTCTATTGCCAGGAGGGAATGATAGATAAACGAAGGAGGGGGAAAGAGAGACAGTATGAAAAAGTGAACGTAAGATTAGGATCAAATGATTTAAGAAAATGTGCAAGTGTATTACATCCGTTTATATGTTGCACATGTGTAGTGTAGTGCACAGTGGTGGAAGAAGTACTCAGATCTTTTACTTAAGTACAAGTAGAAATACCACAGTATAAAAATACTCTGTTACAAGTAAAAGTCCTGCATTCAAAATGTTACTTAAGTAAAAGTACAAAAGTATTAGCATCAAAATGTACTTAAAGCAGCAAAAGTAAAATGGAATGGCCCATTTCAGAATAGTACAATATATATTATACTATTGAATTATAATTATTGATGCATTAATGTATAAGCATCACTTTAATGTTGCAGCTGGAAAAGGTGGGGCTGATTTCCACTACTTTATATACTGCTGGGTAGCTTACAGTAATCTATAATAATACATCACATTAGTTGATTATATTTTGTATTAATAATCTGAATCTGCAAAGTAACTAGTAACTTAAGTTATCAAATAAAGGTAGTGGAGTAAAAAGTACAATATTTCCCTCTGAAATGTAGTGGAGTAGAAGTATAAAGTAGCATCAAATGGTAATACTCAAGTAAAGTACAAGTACCTCAAAATTGTACTTAAGGGTCCTCGATATGAAAAAGGTTGAGAATCACTGGCCTAAACGTAGGTTAAAAGACTCTACTCTCCATCAGTTGCGGTATATAGGGGAATTTGAATATGTAAATAGGATTTGAAAGCTACACATGTATAATATTAACAGAACCAAATAGCAGCACTGTGTTTTGTGTTTTTTGTGTGTGCGGGGGAATGCGATGTTTTGGCTCCCCTGCTCTCTGAAGCCGAGCTTTGTGACTGCACTTGGCTGACATTTATGTCAACCTCTCCTAAGCCCAAAGACACAATCCTTACAAATGTCAGTGTATCTTTTCATCAGCGGTGAAGGATATGTTCTTGGCTCCCGCGCCGTCTGCATGGTGCAACACAGTTTGCCAAGCGTCCATTTGGAAGACCGAATAAAAATGTCAGCGCACCGCTCCGGTGATGTAGCGTCTCTCTTGATATTAGGGCCACATTGAACTGTCAGGCAAACTCCGGTGTTTATGTGCCATGATATCAGCGGTGCAAAATATACACAATTTGACACAGAAATTCCCACCAAAAGGTAAACTATTGTGAAATAATCGGAGGCTTAATGGCTGAATTTGGGGAAGATACTCACTTTTCTCATCTCATAATAATTTCTCTTTTGGGCTATGTGCTTTGCGAACCCCTCTTAATTATATTGCAGTCTAGAACAGTGGATATTAAGGACAAATAATGAACAACCTCCCAATCTCCATCCTGCCGGCTTATCATCCCTTACTAAGTGGTATTCATCAATTAGGACAATCTACTCCTTCGGCCCTAGAGAGCAGTGAAAAGGCTACATTTCTCATTTTCATTTCTCGAGCTACTTTTTTTTTTTTTTACACAGAAATATTCATGGAGGCTGATTCGCACGATCGCAAATGAGCGACATTAGCCGTCGATGGCTTTGAGCTCTGAAGCCAGGTTTTTCATTTTTCATTGGCTTTTTTTTTTTACAAGGGAGAGCAGGTCAAGGCAGCAAAAAAAACCAAAAAACATTTCATAATAAGTGATAATAAAGGGTGACAACAGGGTGTTTCAGTGTCTTTGGTGTTGGATTGAAAAATGTTCACCTTCCCTCTCCTTATCCTGTGCGCTTGCTTACTCACAGCGAAGCCTCGGGGTGGCGTGACGGCCTCTGCAGCGCTACTGACACATCCTGCTCTATTCCAGGAAAGTCAGTTACTCACTCAATCAGCCGTTTGTAGACAGACCGCTGCTTTCTCTGCTAAGGTCCGGGACCCCCTCATGTACAACACATCCAATTCATTAAAAACAAATGAGAAACACTTGCTGTAAACTTTTGAAATGACACTGTGCGGAAAATAAAATGAGCACATCCTGTGTTTCGGTTTGGGTGCTTAGTGATACATTTGTGAGTGGCAGTACTAGCATAATACATACTACTACTTCATATTTTCAGTCCGTAGAGGTTGCCTGTAATAAGGTGTTCATGCAATAATTATCTCTTCTGAGACTTTGTAGCCTTGAAAATGTGTGCTATGAAGCTGTTCCATAGTGTATGCTGGTTATTACCATACCTGTTTTACCTGGTGATTGGTTTGTGGTGCTTTGAACTAGCTTGTTTACTAGTTAGGGACAGTGGTGGAAGAAGTACTGAGATCTTTTACTTCAGTAAAAGTAGCAATACAACAATGTAAAGATACTCCATTACAAGTAAAAGTCCTGCATTCAAAATCTTACTTAAGTAAAAGTACATAAGTATTGGCAGCAAAATGTACTTAGAGTATCAAAGTAAACGTACTCATTATGCAAACTGTCCCCATTTAGAGAGTTATATTTTTCATAAGTTATTGGAATATGAATACTAATTTATTGACATACATGTGCATGTAAGCAGCATTTTAAATGAAGTGAAGCTAATCTTAACAATTGAGCTATACTTTTGGGTAGTCTAATCTATAACAATGCTATTTTATAGTTATTTTATAAAGATGATCAAATGTTTTAAATATAAAATATTGATCTGAAAAGTAACTAGTAGCTATAACTGTGAAATAAATGTAATGGAATAAAAAGTACAATATTTCCATCTAAAATGTAGTGGAGTATAAGTATAAAGTAGCATAAAATGGAAATACTCAAGTAAAGTACAAGTACCTCAAAATTATACTTAAGTACAGTACTTGAGTAAATGTACTTAGTTACTTTCCACCACTGGTTAGGTACCAAAGCTCACTAGAGCTACATACTGTAGCTACTGGACAAAAAGATACAGTTGGGTGCTTCCTTGTTAGGTCAGTTCATATACAGTATTCATATTTTGGTTTAATATTCATATTGTCAATATTCTGCAGTCATTTCTTCTTTGCCTAAATAAGTCATACTGCTGCTATTTTTCACCCTAATAATGCTGTAACCCATAGGCTACTTTATCCAGTACTTCCCATGATTATACCCCTCACTTAATGTGTTGAAACTGTCAGTTCCATATTTGCTTTATTCTTGTTCAAGTTCTATTTTCATATTTATGTTCTATTTTTCCTGGAACAACCCAGTTTTCCCCCTGAAGGTCATTAAAGTTTAATCTAAAGCCAAGCTAGCTTGTTAGCTGGCTAGCTGACATTAGAGTTGTTTCTTTAGATTTGACATTAATTGTGTTAGCTAATATTAATACTTTTGTATGAGCTAGGGTTAGTGTTAGCTAGTGATTGGCGAATACCTTTTCACTGATTATAGCAATCCTGTGTCACAAAAGACATAAAAATTACATAATCTCACATAAGGACTGAATCAGTATTCATGAGTTTGCCTCATAGCTGTTAGCTCTTGCTCCGGTGTGGCATGAATTTGTTATAAACCAGAGTTCATGTGTAAAAAGTCGTGCTTTCATCTTTATTCATCGTACCAATAGTCTAACTAATGAACTTGCCTGTGGTTCCACTAATAGGCCTCCAACAGACACACATGATACTAGCCACAGTCAGGTCACACATTGATATTATACAAAAAACCAGTGGTGGAATGTAACTAAGTGCATTTACTCAAGTACTGTAGTTAAGTACAATTTAGAGGTACTTGTACTTTACTTGAGTATTTCCATTTCATGCTACTTTACACTTCTACTCCACTACATTTCAGAAGGAAATATTGTACTTTCTACTCCACTAGCCTACATTTATTTGACAGCTTTAGTTACTAGTTACTTTGCAGATTTAGATTATTAATACAAATTATAACTAATAAATGATGATATCATTTTTATAGGTTAAGCTACCCAGCAGTATATAAAGTAATTAAAATTAGCTCCACCTTTGCCAGCTGCAACATTAAAGTGATGAACACATTAATGCGTCAATAATTATAATCCAATAACATGATATATATGATTCTGAAATGGGCCATTCTGCATAATGAGTACTTTTACTTTTGCTACTTTAAGTACATTTTGATGCTAATACTTTTGTACTTTGACTTAAGTAAGATTTTGAATGCAGGACTTTTACTTGTAACAAAGTATTTTTACACTGTGGTATTGCTACTTTTACTTAAGCCAAAGATCTGAATACTTCTTTCTTTAAACAAGTAAAGACAGTTATCCTACAGCATTTGAGTATTTCTATTCCATTTTGCGATGATACTTACAGACATAAAGGTTAGGCCTACTTCTGAGAGGCCTGATTGATTTTTGTTCCCTAACCAGTCGGTCTCAACTTGGGCCGGTCCACTGAGGTGGGGACTACCCCTTCCTCCACACACACACACACACACACAAACCCCACACCCACCCACAACCACCAAAAAAATGAAGGAAATGTTCTTGCAGTGGCCAGTGAAGCTGCCTGCTGGCCTGCATGTTATTTGTTTTGCAAATATTTGTCATTAAAAATGTCCTGCGAGTGACGGCCCAGGCAAGACCCAAAAATGGCCGGGCCTTTGTGGCTTTTGCCAGTATTGACAGATGGCCAGTGCAGGCCTGGCCCGAGGTAGACTAAGATAAAACTAGAGTACTAATGTCCAGCTGATATCAAATCTGTCTGATTTCCTGCACGTCTTCCTCTAACTGCATTTGAAATGAGAATAATTGAAAATCAATATCTCAGAAAATAGAGAGGATCCAGTCTGTGAAAGTGTTATACTTCACTTACCTTAAAAAATAGCATAATTTCATTTTTAATGTGTGCTGGTAATGTTGTCATTTTTTTCTCATTCTGGAATAAAACTCCATTTAATGCTGCATGCAAACATTCATACACTGTTATCATTCATACAGTTGCACATAAATGATGAGTTACGTAGATGGCAGGTAAGAAACAAGAAGTATATTTAAAAAGAGTTCAGATTTTCTCATACTGAAAAATCATTCTTCTACTCCCAAAAGAGAGTGTTGCTCTCATTTGATGTTATCCACATTAACCCAGATGATTTCCCAGCATGCCCCTGTGCAGTTGCACGTTTGTTGCCGCCTGGCCCGAAAGGTTCGTTCACCTCCATTAGCGACCTTTTTGCTCAAAAGCCCACTTCTCTAACATCTAGGCTTCTACAAAGCCTTTCTTAGAGCTAGAACAAGCATATTTTAGCTTATTAGGCTTCCTTGTTATTATGTTGACATGATTCAGACACAAATCAAAGAGCACACACTGGGTAAATCAATGCACAGACTGAGCATTGATAGTGTTGAAATACATCCATAAACCACAATATGCCAAAATTGGTTTGATTATTATTCTATTTATATATTATACATATGTACATGACATTGCACTGGACTTTTTACTGCTTCTTTTGCACTTCTGGTTAGATGCTAAACTGCATTTCATTGTCTTAGTACTTGTACTCAATGACAATAAAGTTGAATCTAATCTAATCTAATCTAATCTAAACCATTACTTTTCTAGAGATTATGTATTTTGTTAATCAGTATAAAATAAGATGCATCACATTGTGAACAGACAGACTTTTCTCACATTGCACTTTCCTCAGAATTTTCCAAATTGCAACCTAGCATGGCTTTATTATAATTATGTGATAAGCTTCTTCCGTTGTGTCTTTTCTGTTTCTGTGTTTTCTACAATTGTCTTGTTTGTAAAGCCACGTTGAATGTGATGAAGCCAAAGACAATTTTCCACAAGTTTCTGACTCTAACTAAACAACAAACTAAAGAACAAGTAAACGCTCTGCCATTGTTTTTGAGGTCAATAGAGTTCAATTTGTTTCTTAAATCCACTTTCTCTTTTCTCGACTAACTTTTAAGGGCCTTGAAGTTGCCTCTGACTTTTTTTTTTTTTTTTTTAAATAGATGGTACGCCTTAGGGTTTTGTAGTGAGCCTCACTTCATGGGATGAACAGAGGTGTGTGTGTGTGTGTGTGTGTGTGTGTGTGGGGGGGGTGATCCTCTCCTTACCTAGCTTTCAAGGCCTTTCCTGGCCTCTAGGAGTATTAAAATGTGTACAGCAAAGAGCATTATCATCAGGAACGGTATAACCTTAACAATAATAATGAGTAGCCTAGTGTTAGAGCGATATATGGAGGGTCCTCCCTGATCACAGCTGCAGAGAAACAGTCTGGAAACCCTGATATGAAATTTGATTTTGTTGATACATTCAATATTTTTTGTTAATTCTTCATTTAAAGGCAGTAATGTATCCCAAAGTTTCATTGAAGAGGTGGGAGGGTCACTCTGCCTCAAAGAGCTGCTAACCCTAAAAGAATTTCATTAATTTACAATTTTTTGGCATGAAAATGACTTTAATTAACCCATTTTTGGTTAATTATTATGGCACCTTTTATCGGAACATCATATTTCTGGACTGGATTTTGATTTGTTCTCGAACATCTTCAAGCTTTATAAAATCCTCTTAAGATTTTACATTTGAACTTTGCCTGTTTTTTGTCAATTAATGCTTACTTAGAGATGCTGGAAAAACAGAGAGATAATGCAGTAACAGAGCTTCAAGTGTGGCACTGACAACACAGCCTGAAGCTAACAGGCAGAAATCCAACTTAACCAACTACTAAAGGCACTGCATGTCGTATATGTGGCATATTTGAAGATCATTTCATCCCAAACTTCTATAATTTCCCACAATTAAAATAATTGGATTCTGAATTGCTGACTTTATGAATAACCTCTGAGTAACATTATGCCCAGCATGGTCTTGCTCAAATAAATCAAACTGCCTGATGGCAATATTGGCTTGTTTTTACTTGAGTAGTGAATACAAAAGAGTTGGAATCATTTGGTTCAAAATTGGGCTGTTTAAAGTGATTGAGATATGGGGGAGATATGGCAAAAACAGAGAGATGATCTTGTCTTAATGCACCACTTGAAGACCAGGGCTAGAAATAAATGTTCCTTCATTGTTCAGCAACGCCACCTACCCTCTTCCCTTAGACCTTAGTGTGGCATGGCAGAGGAAAATAAAATACCCCCCCCCCTCCCCAAACAAAGCAGCAACTATCGCTGCCTCTGTCCATTCAGAGCGACTGAAGCTTAACTCAAAGCAGCTTGCAATCCAAAGCGACTGCTGGTCGTTTTTTTTTTGCAGAGAGGGAGTTCAAGAGTTTCACCGCTGAGCCGTGAAATGAAAAGTAGCAGCTGATGTAGCAGCGGACCTGGCCGGGGTGGGGGGAGGGTCCGGCTGCCTGCCTGCCTTTTTTTTTTTTTTTTTTTTTTTGTCAACGCTGCAGCCCCACTACAACTTCACTTCCAGGTCTTTTTTTTTTTTTTTTTTTTTTTTTTTTGCTTAGTCAAATCCGAGCCGAATCCGGGGCCTAGCCGTGATTAGGCCAGCTGTGCTTTCGAACGAACGTGAATGATGGTTTGAGCCGAATCCCAAGGGGGTTTCGGTGTTGTTTTAATATGCCCATTGGAGCCTGGCTCAAGGCAAGTGGACTAGTCTACATGAATAAATAAGTTCCTTTGCAGCGTCGATGGAATTGAAATGTACAGGAGCCTGCTAGCAGTGAAGCAGCTGCCATACTGTCTCTGTCCATGGTGCTACTTTCTGTTTTCAACTGAGAGCTGCCTGCCGGTTTCAGCTCTACATGTTCCGCTAAAGTTCCTCCATTTAACACCGTGATATCAAACTACCGTCGGTGCCCAACTGTGGCCTGTGCTTAAAACTGTAGCGAAGTTCGCCCACTGTGCTCTGTGGCTCCCAGCGACTTGACAATAAATCCACATACTGCCATCTCTGCTTCGCATCAACTCTCAGATCACATACTCTGCCAACAGGCCCCGCCCCTCCCCCCCCTCTTCGCCCTCTGCCCGCCGCTCATTGGCTCTCCGCCGCCGCCGCACCTGTCACTCCGCGGGCATCAGCAGCGTTTCGCAACTCCCGATTGGCTCGCCCCCGCGCCGCCCCCCTCCTCGCGCGCTACACAGCAGGAACGTCCAATAGCAGGCTTGACTTGTGAGCCTGAAGGAGGTGGGGGGGGGGTCAGACTGGAAATGGAAAAAACAGGCTGTATTTTTGTGAACAAATTACCACATTTGCCCTCTTTGTGTTTGAAGATGCACAACTGCAACTGCAAAACTGCGGGGCATCTGTGTATGGAAGTAGTATTTGTATGATAGTATTGTTAAATTCTTATAATTCTCCACCTTTCCCATAATGCACTGATCTCACATTGTCTTTCTGTCTCAGTAAGTTCTGCTGCTATGGATGCCACTGCTGCTATTTTTGCACATCCTGTTGATGCTGGAATCCAAAGTAGATCATGTTAAAGGTCTAAGCACAGCAATTTATTGTCTGGTCCACCGTATGTTGTCTATTTACAAACACAGCGTCTAGTTTTTATTCAGGCTATTCAGGACAAGGTTAGTTTTGCACTGAGTCCATAAGGGACGTCTCAACTTAATCTTAAGCCTGTAACCTTAATTAAAAGAGAAATCAGTCTGGGTATAGGCAGTGATGAAGAGGTAAATAAAAAGGTGGGTTTGACCTTCAGTCATCATCATCATATCAACAATATCTATTCGATTTTCAGAAGAACTTTAATTTGTTTTTCCCCTTAAAAATCAAGCTTCATATAAATTACATAAATTTGATACTACTAAATATGATGTGTAGTATGAATTTGCATTATAAAGATGTATGTCAGCCCTAAAAAGGTGGGTGTACTAAGTTTAGGTGGGTTTACTCTCCATTAGATCCCTGGATATTGGGAGTTTTGGGCTATTATAGTCAAATTTTTAACAAAATACAATACAATACAATGTGTTAGAAAACTTTAATAAATAGTAGTAACCACTTTAGGTAAATTACACTATATCAAGCCATAGAAAGTATGATGAATACTTAAAATTCCAGCTTAACTCTTATTATATGCCTGTGTGGAGTTAGTGTAACTACAGGTGTGAACATATGAGTCTTATTAGATATAGTCCAGCGTTGAAGTAGTTTTGCTCCCCCCGGCTTACTGCGCATGTCAGAGCTGTGGGGGGGTTCTGCTCTCTCTGCTCCATCCGGGAACTTCAGAATTACCATTGACAGCCGAAGCGCAACTTTTCCCCAGGCAAAGTGAAATCAAGCCGCGGACTCGGACAAAATATAGTCCCCCTTATTCAACTTAAAATTATCGAAAGAAAAGCTAGGCAGCGTTTCGGTCGAACGCCTCGACATTTGGCCACATTTGGAGAGGACCTGTCCGAGGGCTGAGCTCTTTCCGCCGGGTTTGGAGCACTTTTCTGACGGGCGGAAAGTGGGTGATGAGTCCTAGCCTGTAAAAGAAGCGAGAACTTGCTTTGCAGCCTGAGTAGTTCTTCTTTCAATTGTTATTGTCGCTTTAAAAAATCTTTAATTCACTTAAACTTCGTCTCGATCGCGTCGAAAGTGGGAGAAAAGTGCTTTTCTAGTCGGAACATGGAACTACAAGGCCTGCAAGAGGCGTTGAAAGTAGAAATCCAATGTCATCAGGTAAATGAAACATCGTGTTATTCTACCCTTATTGGTGTTATGAGCAAGTGAGAGCAATAGGGAAAAAAATCTGAAGGGATGAAACGTGAGAGGTTAACACTCCGAGGAAATAACTATGCGACATGTAATGTGTCGCTTATATGTCTGGTGGCGACACAACGTACACTTCCAAGTCTGAACAGTGTACTTTTTGCAGTACTTTGGTATTGTCGTAGGTCTTTTTCGAGCAACAAGAATTTGGAGTGATAATGCGGTGGTGCTGTGTGGCGATCAGGACGCGACCTGAATATTTATGAGGTGCAAGAAACTGAGTCGCTGTATCACCGCTTTGTTCCTCCCTTACATACTAAACTTGAGACACTTTTGTAATTCCCCATTTCGCTCTTTTCTTCGCTTACAAACTAGTTGCACAGATGAAGCAAGACCCACAGGTAAACGTATATTTTCCGAGACGAGCCTCCACGAACGGGGGCAGCCGAATGGGGAGTGTGCGAGAAACTTTATCAGCATAAATCTCTTCTTTGGTTTTAACATCACCAGCAGCCTATATCTCCAGCTTTGCCCTCATCGTGACTTTGCTGAAAAATCCCCCTCCTGTGGGCTGAAGTTTCACGTTTTTGTCGACATGTCAAATGGTCTGACTTCTCTTTATTTACCATTTTATACTGACCATGTTTTGTTCAATTGTAGGATGGAGAGCTTAAGAAACAGCTGCACGAAAGACAAACAAGAATAACAGCCCTAAGCGAAAAACAAGTAAGACCCTATGCATATGTTCGTCTATGAGGCTTTAAGAATTATTTTTGCTATTTCTGTGCCCATTGTAGACTATTCCTTCACCATATAACTATAACAGCGTGGTTGGTTTCAAAAGTAGCCTGTCGACATCTTTATTGTGCTTTATACGGCGGTGTAAACCGTGGGGCTAGATTGCCATTCTTGTCTCGGTACTCAAAGTTGTGTAACATGAAATGTTGAAAAATTTAGCGTCCATTTTGAGTAGGTCGACATGTTTCTGGAGAGTAGCTAATAAAGGAGCAGCTTAACTATCCGGTCCTGACTTTTGGAAACATCAGGGATTAAGTTTTGTCGGCTAAACAAAGCGATGATAGCAGAATTGAGTGTTTATATAGTCTTTTATGCCCCCGATAGCCCCGTTTTGTTACTTTATACTTAGTCTGGTGGTATTATTTCTTCTTGGTCACATGACTGCAACGGTGCATTTGATTCGCCCACGATTACGCTTTCACTTTTTACTATCTTATAGCAAACGGTGTCCTATATTAACTTTCGAGCAGCCGTTAAGTGGTTTTAAAGTTAGTGTGTGTGTGTGGGGGTTTGGACGGGCTTGGGTGCAGGTTTAGCGGGGGAAAGCTCCGTAGCATCAGCAGGAGGAAGGCGTTCAGCACCGCGGCCAGCTCCTGCACCGCCCCGCCGGTCCCAGCCGACACCACCACAACTTCACCACATTAGCAAGAAGTATTCAGGGAAATAGGTCGATATTTTAGCCACTCGTTGTCTGTTTTTTTTTATTAGAGGCCCCCTTTTTGTCGTCTGCTCGACTTTGATCGATCCCGTTTCCTGTGGAATGCAGTTTCCCAGCACTTGGACCAGCGCCTTGATTGTTGCAGTTTAGCCGTTTAAACTTGCCGTAAAGCCACGCCACACAACATATCATCGACGTCTTTGTTTTAATACAGTTTCTTTCGTGCCCGGGCCCGCCAATGTGAACCGCTGTTGTTTTTGTTGGGGAGTGTTTTTGTAAAGCGCTTTCAGTTTGGTAGTGGAAGCTTCCATTTTGAGAGAGAAGGGGTGGTTTCTTCCTAACATGGAGAAAAAGTCTGCAGAGTTTCGTGCGGGGGGGATGGGCCCCATTCATGCCTAACATTACCATTTTGATTGCTTTGATGCTGTTTTTGGTGGAGGGGGAGGGGTGGCAGGGAGAGACAGAAAGCCCAGTCAGCACTGCACAGCGATGTTTAATCACTAAACACAACTGATTCTCTTTCTTTTAGCAGCAAAATATGACCTCTACTTTCCTCTGCACACATATTCATGCTGCCAGCTCCTCTGAACCGTGACTGTTTTCCTTCTTAGACATCCTCTTTTTTTTTGCTTACTGCTATACTTCATCGCCCAAACCCGAGGCCTCAATTGTACATCTGCACATCTTTGTTCAAATAGAGGAATAACTTCATTATCATACTGGCCAAAACAAAGCAGGCCATTAGGCTATGTCAGCGTTTGCTATGTCGAAATAAACTTGCCATGAACTTTAGAGATGCTTTTAGCTGTGGAGAGCGAATAGATTAGCAGTCGGATGCAGGAATAAACAGATAGCTGCGTGTTTGTTTATTACTGTGAGGGAGAAAATCCTCCTATTGAGATTGGCAGGTGGAATAAGCTTGGAGGTCATTTCATGGTCACTATCAGTGAAATGCTAAAGTAGATGAAAAGTTTCTTTGCTTGAACAGGGAGGAATCCTTATAGATGGAAAAATAGAGGTAAAGCAAGTTAGTATTGGTGGAAAGATTCCATTTTGACTTTGAAAATGTTAGTACACACTGTCTTAGTTGTGATTATGGCAGGTCAGTGAACGCAACATTAGGTTTTGTACTAGAAAAGAGAGGCAATATGTACAAGTAGGATGAAAGTACAGTGGTTCTCAACGTGGGGTCCGGGGACCACCAGGGGTCCTTGAGGGGGTTCCAGGGGGTCCCCAGCAAATTGGCGACTTGTTAAACTTCACCATTATTTCATTTACAAGAAGTGAACACAATTAGAGAATGTAGAGGAATGACTGTTTTGATCATAGTTTCTCTGTTATCTCTCTACCTACAATACAGATAGTCATGGAATTCTGGACAAAATCATATCTGACATTAAAAATATTCTCCGATTTGGGTTCAAGAGGCAAAATCTCATCAAATGGGGGGTCTGTGGCCTTGATGTGAAAAAGGTTGGGAATCACTGGTTTATGAGAAGAATGGGAACAGGCTGCCATGCTGCTCTCTGGAGTTGACTGATGTAAATGCAAATGATTTAAAAAAAAACCCCACCAATAACTCCCGAACACAAAATGGATGCACCCTTGAATTATGTCTTTTCAGTTTGACATTGTGTCTGTGTTTAGGACAAAATATTCAGCTTTGTCAACGTTTTATCCTCCTCGCAAGTCGACATGCAGCGCCAAGGCCTCGCAAGAACAAAAAAAAAAAATACTTAGAGTCTGAATTGACTACATTTATCCTTGATGGCTGTGTTTTACTCTGGGAAAATAATGGATTCATTGATTCTTTTCCATTCTGCTCCACTTGCTCTCTGTTGCATCATGGAAGCAGTTTTTACTGTCAGGTAGAGAGAAGTTGTTTTGTTCCCCTTTTTATTTATTTATTTATTTATTTTTTTACCAAACTCGAGACAGTTATGTTTCGCGGAGGTCGTTTTTAAAGCGGATCAGGACAAATCAGCAAAATTCGGGGTGTCTGCACCTCCTGGGAAAGTCTTAAAATGTCTGAAATCATATCAAGGTGTTGAATACAGTTAAATGCAGCGTTTTACTCCTTAAATCCAGTTTTACAGATGTTGCGGTTTCTTGGTGTGTTGTTTTTTTCGATGGGAGATCAGTCAGCTTATTCTCATATGACACAGGTAGAATTGCCCCATTCATTTCTTCTGCAAAATTGTCTTGTATTTTCCTCTAAACCGACGCCGGGTCTCGAAAAGTCTTGAGTTTGCCTCTTCCTGACTCGAGAACGATTTTCCAACACCGGTAGTAAAGTCTTTTTTCAAAAGGCAGCATCTGTAACCATGGCGACGCCTGCCTCTTTCCCATTCGACTCCCCTCATTAAGTCTTTATCCTAAAGTTTCACATAGGATGCCTTGCACAGGGGCTGCTTGTATCGTTTATTTATGTGTCGGTGTACTGGAGGTGCTGCTGCCTCTGCGACTGCAGGATTGTAGTAGGATGGCAGCATTAGATTTGGGGGGGGGGGGGGGAAATACTTGTTGACTACGAACAGCACAGGACTTTTTATTCATTATTATTTATGTAGCTTTGCTGTAAGAAATGGAACTAGAGCAGTGATTCTCAACCATTTTTCATATCAAGGACCCTAGTTTAGTCCACATTAGAGCCACAGACCCCCATTTGATAAGATTTTGTCCCTCAAACCCAAATCTGAGAATATTTTTATTGTTAGATATGATTTTATCCAGAATTCCATGACTATCTGTATTGTAGGTAGTGAAACTATGATCAAAACAGTCATTCTTCTACATTCTCTAATTGTGTTAACTTCTTGTAAATGAAATAATGCTGAAGTTTAACAATTCATCAGTTTGCTGGGGACCCCCTGGAACACACTCAAGGACCCCAAGTGGTCCCCGGACCCCACATCGAGAACCCCTAGTTTAGGCACTTTAACATTATATATGTGTATACTGAACAACGGTGTCATTAATGTAACACAGTAGATTTTTTGTGTAATTGTACATGTTTTAGTATTGACTGAGTAAACAATTCATCAGTTTGCTGGGGACCCCCTGGAAGCCCACTCAAGGACCCCTGGTGGTCCCCGGACCCCACGTTGAGAACCACTGAACTAGAGAAGGTGGTGGTGGTGGTGGGGGACTGGGGGGGGGGGTAGCGAATGGAATGAGAAAGTACTTAGAGAAATGAGATGTACTGGAGAGATGTGCGAGCACAATGGGAGCGATGGAAGAACTGAAAGGGGAGCGGAGGGAGGGAAAGTTTACATGGTAAGACAGAGTAAAACAGATGAAGAGATGAGGTTAGCATGGAGCGGTGTGTGTGTGTGTGTGTGTGTGTGTGTGTTTCAAGGCTAATGGAAAAAAGTGCAGGGAGAAAGCGGCGGAGGAGTGGCGTCAGGAGCGGTTTACCGGGACGCGTCAGGCTCTGGCCCGGGGAACGCAGCCGTCCGATTGGTGCGCGTTAACCTGTGGCGGCTCCTGTTATTGGACGACGTGCAGGAAGTAGGCGGGCCCTGGGGGGGGGGAGTGTCAGACCCTGAGAGTCTACCCACAATGCCTGTGTGTATATATGGGAGAAAAAAAAGAAAGCGTTTTAATTAGCTGTGTTCTAATGAGAAACGGTGTGTTTATGCATGGTTGGATTCCCAGCACTTGTTTGTCCGCCATGCCTAAAGGACATGACTAAAACATTTAGGAAAGGCCCAGTCACATGGAGGCATTACTTTGCTGTGTGTGTGTGTGTGTGTGTGTGTGTGTGTGATGGCTAGTGACAGCGAGTTTGCATGTAACCCGAAATATAACAGCATTTCAACACCTCCAAATACATTTTTTACATGGTTGCTACCAGTCATGCAGTGGTAAATATGACCGAGGATGAACTATGGTGATGCTCATAAGGCAAACAACCACCAATATGAACAAAAACAGAAACAATTTATGCCGAAATTTATGCTTTTTTTCCCTTCTTGATACTACACACTATCATAGTAGTGCCTAAAAAAAAAGAAAAGGTGCTTAACTCTATTTCTGCAGAGAGGTAGGTGATTTTTTTTTTAGTGTTACATAATCAAAATATTCCCTTTCCTTAGCTCCCAAGTTGTGTAATGAGCGGTCACTGCTCAGAATTAATTTGGCCACTTAGGGACCAACAGTGTTTCATGAGACTTAAACAAGATCAGGCTTTGGGTAAAGTGTATCAGACAAGCTCATTTCTTCTCAAACGTTGGAGCAGAGTTGATATGCCGTAAAGAAGTAAGCCCAAACATCTAGATCAGTATGGCTTTAGACAGGGAGTCAGGCCTGTGGCTATTATATGTTGGCTAATATGTTCTGAGATCAGCCCTGTCCAGCCGCTGACATGTATATGCGTGTGTTGTTTCAAGACTAGAGAATCCCTCTGATGTTGCGGCAATAAACAGATTCCATATAATGCTGTGTTTATATCAAATAATACTAAAAGACGTCTTTATTTTCGGCCGCTGTGAAATCCCAAGGCAATATTGATTCAGCAGAAAAAAGGTGACTCAGCCCGGCCGGAGCTTCTCCTGTTACTTTTCAGACCGTAGGTGACATTAAAGGAACAGTTCGCTCATTATCTCCCTCGCCCCTCATGTTAGTGGAAACACCGGTGAGGTGTGTGTGGTGAAGCTCCATGGTAGCCTTCTCCAAAACAACAGACCAGTGGTTCCCAACGTGGGGTCCGGGGACCACCAGGGGTCCTTGAGGGGGTTCCAGGGGGTCCCCAGCAAATTGATGAATTGTTAAACTTCACCATTACACCATTTACAAGAAGTTAACACAATTAGAGAGTGTATTATTATTATTATCTCTCTACCTACAATACAGATAGTCATGGAATTCTGGACAAAATCATATGTGACATTAAAAATATTTTCAGATCTCAACAAACGGGGGTCCGTGGCTCTAATGTGGACTAAATTAGGGGTCCTTGATACGTAAAAGGTTGAGAATCACTCGACTAAACGTAGGTTAAAAAGCTCTACTCTCCGTCAGTTGTGGTACATAGGGGAATTTGAATATGTGAATGGGATTGAAAGCTATATGTCACTGCCTTAGACTCTCAACAAGGTCAACAAATGACCCTACATGACTTGTGCAGCATAATCCGAGTGTTCTGAAGCCAAACGACTGCACTGTGGCTCCAGTGTTAATGTGGACATACAAGCTAGATAGTAGTTTTTTGGGTGAACTATTCCTTTTAAAGGTGCCATAGTATCTACAGTCTGGAAAAAAAAAAGCCATCTGAAGATAACGCTGCAGTTTCCCCCCCCCCCACTGATCTTCACTCATTTCTTTTGCACATGCATTAGGTACCGAGGGGTCAGCTGTTGGCCCGCTCTACTAAAAACTGTAGTGTGTCATACATCAGCTTTGCTCAGTAATTGGACATTTGAGAGGGGCTGGAAAAGCTGCCGGTCGTTCCCCAGTGGGAAGCGGTGATACAGCTCTCTCTCTCCCACCCCCCCCCCCCCTCTAGCAGGCCAGGGGGGTGGGGCTAAAGATTTCAGGGAGGGGTAGTAGCCACATTTTTTGGCAATCTGTTGCGAGAGAGCAGGTTACCTCCAGCCGGTGGCGGGGGGGCGCGTCCCGGGCTGAAGCGGGGAGGTCGTACGGAGGGGCCGAGCGGGGGGGGGGGGGCGGGGGGAGGAGGGGGGGAAACTTTCCCAAGCGCTCCGACAAACTCCCGGTAATCCCCACAACGGCTCATTACGGGCTCCTGCAGGGCCGATTAAACCGGGTGGGGGGGGTTAGGGATTTCTGCCGGACTAACTCTTGGTTTTTACAGAGAAGATTTGTTATAGCGGGCCGGGCTGTTTCCCTCAAGGCTCGCGCACGTCTTTCTTTTGAGGCTCGATCTATACATTTAAACAGTTTGTTGTTTCTTCTTTGTGGCAAAAAAATTGAAGGAAACCTAAACTAAGCAATTTTGTGGAATTGATTGATTGAGGTGATTCTCAACCTTTTTCATATCATGGACCCGTAATTTAGTCCACCTTAGGGCCATGGACCCCCATTTGATGAGATTTTGTCTCTCTGACCCAAATCTGAGAATATTTTTATTGTTAGATATGATTTTGTCCAGAATTCCATGACTATCTGTATTGTAGGTAGAGAGATAACAGTGAAACTATGATCAAAACAGTCATTCTTCTACATTCTCTAATTGTGTTAACTTCTTGTAAATGAAATAATGGTGACGTTTAATTCATCCATTTGCTGGGGACCCCCTGGAACCCCCCCCGAAGGACCCCTGGCGGTCCCCGGACCCCACGTTGAGAACCACTGGCCTAACAGACAGAATATTGTGGGTTTTGACTCCTGGTTCTTTCTGTGTGGAGTTTGCTGGTTTCCTCTCAGTCAGGTGGATTGTGAGACTTTCAATTGTCTATAGGCATGAATGGGAGTGTCAGTGTATCTGTGTTAGCCCTGTGATTGATTGGCGATCTGTCCAGGGTGCTTCCTTCCCGTTCACCCAATTGCATGCTGGGATCGGCTCCAGCACCATTTATACACCAGCTCCAGTAGATAACTCAATGCTAACACCTTAGCATACAGTATGTTTAGTAATCATAGGCAACTAGCATTATCCAAACCATGAAGATAAACCTTTTGGTAATCCATAGTTGGTCTTGGTTTTTATTCTGTGGCAAACAAAATCTCAGTCGTCATCATTAGTGAAGTCCAGCAGTCTGAAAACTTCAGCAAACAAAACAAGTAATGCTCCAAGTCTTAGAAAGATTGTTTTTGTAAAATTTTCTGTCTATTTCACCAATCCCCTAAACAAGCCTGGCAGGTTTAGACCGGTGTCATTACATTGACTAACCATCCAGCCTTAGTGCTGCTATAAGTTCTCATTTTCTCACTTTTAGGATAGCGCCAGTGGCCAGCAATGACCTAACACAGTGGTTCTCAACGTGGGGTCCGGGGACCACCAGGGGTCCCTGAGAGGGTTCCAGGGGGTCCCCAGCAAATTGATGAATTGCTAAACTTCACCATGATTTCATTTACAAGACGTTAACACAATTAGAGAATGTAGCAGAATGACTATTTTGATCACAGTTTCACTGTTATCTCTCTACCTACAATACAGATAGTCATGGGATTCTGGACAAAATCATATCTAACAATAACAATATTCTCAGATTTGGGTCCAACGGAGAAATTCTCATCAAATGGGGGTCTGTGGATCTAATGTGGACTAAATTAGGGTCCTTGATATGAAAAAGGTTGAGAATCACTGACCTAACAGACTGCATGCTAAAGCATTAGCATGCACAGAGCTACCTACTGGAGACACAGACATGAATTTGGTACCAGTCTTCTCATTAGATATTGGCTAAACTCCTAAATTAGTTTAGGATTAGGGTTAAGGTTACAATTAGGGCTGGGCAATATATTGATATTATATAGAGACTAGATATCGTCTTATCACAATAGATATCGTGATATGGCATAAGTGTTGTCTTTTCCTGGTTTTAAAGGCTGCATTACAGTAAAGTGATGTCATTTTCTGACTTACCAGACTGCTCTAGCTGTTCTATTATTTGCCTTTACCCACTTAGTCATTATATCCACATTACTGATGAGTATTTATCAAAAATCTCATTGTGTAAATATTTTGTGAAAGCACCAGTAGTCATCCCTACAATATTGTCGCAATATCGATATCGAGGTATTTGGTCAAAAATATTGTGATATTTTTGTCCATATCGCCCAGCCCTAGTTATAATTAGGATTAGGTTTGAGCTTAAAAATAAGGGAATGAATGTACTCAATGGAAGGTCCTCACTAGTATAGTAAGGCAAACGTAAGTGTGTGTGTGTTGATGCGGGTGCGTTGAGGAGGACAGAGGGCAAATAAAGGGCACCCACATATCACCGGCGAGTAGCGGCAGGTCCCCCGTTCAATCTCAAAGGACTATAAATCTGTTTCGCTTTTGTCCTCGCGCACTTCAGGCTACAGCGAGTCACCCCCTTTTTTGTTTGCAGATTCTTTTTAATCACTACTGGAAGGCTTGCACCGGTTTAATTAAGAGCAACATGGCAGGAAACCCTGCTATGACTCTTCCTCAGGGAGGGCAGCGCCGCACAATGCCATGCCGGCTGTCTGACTGTCTGACTGCACTTTTTTTTTTTTTTTTTCTTTTTTTTTCTTTCACTTGTTGTTACCGCGTGCCTTCAGAGCTTGGGTCTGAGTGGCTGCAGGTGTCGTCATTAACAGCAGTGTGAAGACATTTTTCAGAGCGATTTGAACACAGAGTTAAAGGTCATTCCTGGAAAAAGACGTGCAGGTGTCTAGAGCGGTGGTTCTCAACCTTTTTTCACGTCAAGGACCCATAATCTAGTCACATTAGGACACAGACCCCCATTTGATGAGATTTTGTCTCTCTGACCCAAAGATAGATATGATTTTGTCCAGAATTCCATGACTATCTGTATTGTAGGTAGAGAGATAACAGTGAAGCTATGACCAAAACAGTCATTCTTCTACATTCTCTAATTGTGTTAACTTCTTGTAAATGAAACAATGCTGAAGTTTAACAATTCATCCGTTTGCTGGGGCCCCTCTGGAACCCCCTCGAGGACCCCTGGTGCTCCCCGGACCCCAGGTTGAGAACAACTGGTCTAGAGGACAACTAGTATGTGTCTGCATGCCCTGAAGAAGTCTTCAAACATCTAAACTCAATGTGTTGAATACAGTTAAATAACGCATGTTCAGTTTGAAGTTCAGCTTCTGAAGTTAAAGGTCCCATATTATTCAGTTTTCATTATTTTGCTTTCAAATCTGCTGTAGCTCAGGATAAGACTATTGTTCTTTGTGATGTTATTCAATTAAATGTCGTTTAGTAAAAAGTTGAATTGAATTAAACTGAATTTGATGACTACATCCTCACAATGCTGGACCCTGATTGGCTGACAGCAGCAGCTCCTCTAATTCAAATGATGTAAACCTGCTGAGTGGAGGCCTTCCAGTTCAAATGCTGCAAACTGGCCTGATTGGACGATTTGTAGCAATTTTTAGTAGTAGTTTTGTGAAGGGAGCCAATCAGGACCAAGTCCAGTTGTGATGCGTTTACTGACACTTCCTGGAAAAAAGGATGGATTTTTGAAAATACAATAACTTTAAATTTAACCACTCAAACAAAATGAAATTTTAGCAATATTTCCATTAAACAGCTCTAATCATATATGTATATAAATAGATAATAATAATAATACAGTAATAATAATACGGGACCGTTAAAAAATGTAGTTTCCATTTTGCGCTGTTGTTCAGGTGAGAAATCAGCCCAGTCATTCAGACCTAGACTCTTATAGGATCTACAATTCATTTTCACATATAGTTTCAACTGCGAGTATGGCCTTACATTTTCATTCTAACTGGCTTTAAAACGGTTATGAAACACGCCGACAGCCTGACTGAGAACGACAACGCCAAAGATCTCAGGTTTTCGAGAAGCGGGCGGGCTGTGATCGACCGGTAAACAGGTTGCCAAGCACCTGCTGCAGGCTTAATCTCGGCGTCGGCTGTGCTAACCCGGGGCCCGGGTTCGTATCATCCCGGACTCGTGGATCCATGTGACGGCTCCTTATTACTGTACGGCAAACACTCATTTCCAGGGACTCAGAGAAAAGTGCTGATGTAGCGCTGCTGGCAGGCAGAGGGAGTGGAAAGGCTACAATGAATTAACCCATGTTGACTGCCATGCCACCCTTCTCTCTCTCTCTCTCTCTCTCTCTGTAGCACTCTTTCATTCCCCCCCCCCCCCCAGAGCAACAGTGTAATGTAAAAAAAAAAAGAGGAGGAGGAGCAGTAAATCCTGACTTTTCTGAGGAAGGTCATAATTCACATTCTACACAAGTTGCTCACATCGATACATAACTCACTCGTTTGTCAATGGGGTTGCCAAAACCATCCAAGAAAATGTATATAATATAGCTTACATTTCATTTTTGGGGTATATTTTCATATTGTACATATTCTGCCTTCATTCTTCTTCATTCTTTGCCTCATTAAGTCCAGGTGCTGTTGTTTTGTGCACCCTAGCAATACTGCAATCCACAATTTTCCCCATAGTTCTCATTCATACATCATACTTAACATCTTCTAGCATTTACATTGTCACAATTTGCCCTATTCTTATTTATATTCTACTTTTATTACTATTTGCTGCTGAAATGACCCAATTTGACACAAGTTTCATCTTATCTTGAAGCTATTGCTAGCATCTTTTTTCAGCTACATAACTTAGCTAACATAGCTATAACCAAACTGGTTGCGGTTGTCCTGTTAGCCGTTGTTTAATTCAGTGGTTCTCAACGTGGGTCCGGGGGACCACCAGGGGTCCTTGAGTGGGTTCCAGGGGGTCCCCAGCAAATGGATGAATTGTTAAACTTCACCGTTATTTAATTTACAAGAAGTTAACACAATTAGAGAATGTAGAAGAATGACTGTTTTGATCATAGTTTCACTGTTATCTCTCTACCTACAATACAGATAGTCATGGAATTCTGGACAAAATCATATCTAACAATAAAAATATTCTCAGATTTGGGTCCGAAAGACAAAATCTCATCAAATGGGGGGTCTGTGGCTCTAATGTGGACTAAATTAGGGGTCCTTGATATGAAAAAGGTTGAGAATCACTGGTTTAATTCTTAATAAGCAGAACTAGCAAAAGGCGAGAAATAAATATGTGAAAACGAGTGGAGGGGATGAAGTCAGTCTTTCTCCTGTCGCCTTGCTGAGGGGGAAACGCCTGCTGGAGGACGAGGAGGCGGGGCTTAACCTTCCCCCAGGCTTTATTCACTAGGAGTGTTACAAGTCCCTGGAAATATCATCAAGTACACAAGAGGCAAAAAAAAAAGTCATTAAATTTCATCACTTCATCTATTCCACAACAGCAAACTCTTTATTTGCTGTGTTTTTTTTGAACGGATCTCCGGGGAAATAATAATAAGAGTGTTTTGGTTCCACAAACTTGTTTTTTGGAGAGTGAGGAATGAAAGACACAAGTTCATGAAATCAATAGGAAACACCATCTGTGTGAGGCGAGTTGTAGCTGCTGTAGAGTCATTAGAGAATCTTCATGTTAGGTGTTAATACAGTTAATAGTATCTTTTTTTTTTTCTCTGTTACATGAACTGTGCTTTGTAGAGGCTGAAAGTGAAATATAAGGCTAGTTTGTCTACATTGTCCTGTCAGGGCTATTGCAGTTCCTTTTTATAGGAGTATAGGGAGCTGTGTACGGTCCCATACTGACTTGCACACAGGTAATAAACATTGTCATATCTGTTGCTGCCTATTGAAGAACTGAATGTTCAGGGCAATGCTTTCCTCTTTGTATCAATATAATGGTGAGAGCAGAAGCCTTGGGAGATGGAATCATGTTTGGCTATAACAGTCATGATGCAGAGAGTTTGCCTTATTCACACAGAGGCCATATTTGATTTACGTTGCACTCAGGGGGGAAGACAGAGGCAAACTCAGCTGTTTTTTTTTGCCCCCACAGTTAGCTAACATTATGGCTAAGTGAACCACTGGCGTTAGCAGGTCTTGTCTTAAAGTTAGCTAACATTATGGCTAAGTGAACCACTGGCATTAGCAGGTCTTGTCTTAAAGTTGGCTAACATTATGGCTAAGTGAACCACTGGCATTAGCAGGTCTTGTCTTAAAGTTGGCTAACATTATGGCTAAGTGAACCACTGGCATTAGCAGGTCTTGTCTTAAAGTTGGCTAACATTATGGCTAAGTGAACCACTGGCATTAGCAGGTCTTGTCTTAAAGTTGGCTAACATTATGGCTAAGTGAACCACTGGCATTAGCAGGTCTTGTCTTAAAGTTGGCTAACATTATGGCTAAGTGAACCACTGGCGTTAGCAGGTCTTGTCTTAAAGTTGGCTAACATTATGGCTAAGTGAACCACTGGCATTAGCAGGTCTTGTCTTAAAGTAAGCTAACATTATGGCTAAGGTCTTATCTTGGATGGATGGATGTCTTAGATTTGGACCTTCTTGGGTAATTTGGCCTCCAGCTCTGTTCACCACTCAGTGGTGTTGGCAAAACATAATTTTGGAGTATATATATCTATATATGTTTTATTTTTGTACTTTTTGCCTTGCATTGTTTCCATGTGCTTCACAGGCTTTCAGGTATTGTTTCCTACCCCGATGTAAATCAAACATGGCTGCAGTGTGAATAGGGTGAATGTCACTGATATGGTTATACCTCAATCAAAGATGACAGGATGGAGCAGGAAAGGCAACACTGAGGCTACTGCTGCTAAGATAATTCACTAAACACTTGAGGATTTCATACCTCTTAAGTTGAATGGTTGAATACCACAAACCTAGAGTGATTTCTGAGCTAAATAATGGAACAGAACCAGCGTTTTGCTGGCATGGCATGCAAGTTATTCACGTCATACCCAAGAAAATTTAGAACATTTTAGCGAGTGAAATGCCTTGCTCTGGGAATGAAACAGATGTACCAAAGTATTTCAAAGTATGGTTTGTGAATTCTTTGTAGCGTCTCAGCTCCGTTGAGTCATCATGATACATGCATGGAATGTGCAAGCTGGGGTGAGGCAAGGGTTCAAAAAACAATTTCTAATTGAATACGCTGGTCCTGAAGTCACCACACGCAAAACTATTAATCTCTGCCTCACAAAAATAACTTCAAAGTAGAATGACTGCCATCAGCGTTTTTGCAGCGGTGTCTCACTTTCTCCCAGATGTTAATATGTATACTGTATGATTATAATAACAAACGGCTATATCCTCAGAAGCAGCGTGACACGGGGTATAGAAGCAGAGAAACGATATGCCCCTGCTTTTTGGATTTGACTTCATTAGCGGCAGCCTGGAAACATTTTCTTTCTTCTGTTCTGACTTGTCAAGGTAGGCAAAGTAAGAATATCCTTCAACACAGTCAGATTGTCTTGTACTCCCTTCGGGGGATGAGAGAGACATGTACTCAAGGGGCTGCAGAGCTTGGATTATCCTATTCAAAAAGCTGTGAAAATTGCTGTAATAATTCTAAAATTGCCTCCCTGTATCGTGCACAGAGCCAGTTCTTCTCATTTGAAGACTTATTCTTGTTTGTGTTGCGCAGACATAGTGCTACTGTGGCTGAGTAATTTGCATGTTTTGTTTATGAGAGCTATCTGCCCTTTGTGGTGATGATATTTTCAGCAGAAGTCCATATCATTGCTCAATTTCACGCAGACCTGAAGTTAATTGTCATGGTTTCATGCACATCAATGTGTTTCGCTGCCAGTGGACACAGCATTATTTTCTCTTGCACTGAAATATCATCCATGCACTTCCCATTCGGGGGGAAAAGTTTCAGTCAATTATATTGGCAAATTTGATATTTGCAAAGTTCATTCAGATCTCATTGACATAGCAGACCATAGGCTATGGAAGCAGTGCTTAGTATCATGCATATAGATGCTGATATTTATTGAGGTATAAAGTTCACAGGTTTCCCCGAGACAACAGAGGTCAAAGCTGCAGGTTGTGATGTTAGGAGAGAGACCTAACAAACTCCAATTGATCATGTGGCTCAGAAGGTATGCTGTGTGGTACTGTATTAAAGGAATAGGCCTAGACAAAGTTTTTGGGAGATTGGCCCATTGGTCAATTTACCCATTAAGTTATGCAAACATAGACACTGAAATCATCCATGTGTCCAGGATGGATGCTCCATGCCCCAGTGCTTCATGCTAACACTTATGTTGAGTGATATTAGGCCACTAACACATCTCAAAAGTAAGAAACTGAGAACTTGTAGCAGCTCTAAAGCTAAATGGTAAGTATTTTTAAATGCTGGCTTTGTTTTGTGTAAGAGACTGGTAAAATGTCCATGAAATGGAATACAAAAATAATGTACTGTCTTGAACTAGCAGGAACTACTGTTCCTGTTTCCATAGGAAGTGAAGGTGGTGGGCGGTGAGAGACTGTGTACAGTTAAAATCACTACACAGGGGATGAATACGTGGTTGCTCTTCTGAAATAGGTCCAAAAATAAAGCTGGCTACATCAGTTATATTGAGTTAATGATATTTCAGTTTAAAATGTATGAACTTACAGGCCAAAAGTAAAAACCCACTAACAACTTTTTACTACTAAAAGGCCTGTCTTCTTAGTTTGAATAATTCTAGTGGTCTATTACTCAACATAGTGGATTCTAAAGTGTTAGCATGAAGCCTACTATCACTCATAAGTGTATGCTAAAGTGTTAGCATGGAGCCTACAATCACTCAACATAGTGTATGCTAAAATGTTAGCATGGAGCCTACTAACCCTCAACATAGTGTATGCTAAAGTGTTAGCATGGAGCTACTATCACTCAACACAGTGTATGCTAAAGTGTTAGCATGGAGCTACTATCACTCAACACAGTGTATGCTAAAGTGTTAGCATGGAGTACCAAAGTACCAGAATGATCTACAGGGAACACTTGGATGATTTTGGTGTTTATGTTCTTATCACTTGCCCCAAAAACGGTGTATTCCTTTAAAATGTGAATCCTTTTTTGTGTGCGCGGATAGAAACGGACAAACGACGTGTGTACATACTGTATATAATATATATGGCAGCTCCTCTGAGGACGGTGCATTTATAGTGTCAGGTGTGAATGGCTACAGTCTGACTGGCTGCACACCCAGTGTAATTATGAGCGAGAAGGACAAAAGCTGCAGTGACTCGTTTTCTCTGTGGAGCCTTGATGGGCTCAGTCTGCCTCATTCAGAAGCCTCACCCTTAATGAACTTCCTCAAGTTTTCTCACCCCAGTATCGTAGCAACGCGTTTTATCACAGTCCAGTCACCTGTGCCTGTGGTTTGTGTGTGTGTGTGTATGTGTGTGTGTGTGTGTGTTTCTATTCTTGTGAGAACCAGTTCAGACTGTCAGAATGAAGACATTTTGTCCGATCCTCTCCTATAATAGGACCTGGTTTAGGATTTTGGTTTAGGGTTAAGATCAGGCATGTGAGGGTTAAAGTTAGGGTTTGGGTGTTAGTGAATGAATGCAGTCAATGGAAGGCCTTCAATTATCTAGTAAGACAAATGTGTGTGTGTGCTTACCGTCAACCAGGTCATAGCCGTTTATTCTGCCGTCTCAGTCGCTTTCTTTCTTCTTCCACCCACTCCCATCATCAGCATCTCAGCCATTCATCTACCTCCGGCTGTTCTGATTGGCCGGCTCGGCTGACTGAGATGAATAATGCCTTTTTCTCCCGAGGAGAATGATGGAGCATAAGCAAATTCCTTGACACAGAAGCGACTCATGTATGTGAATCCTTTCATGCATAACAAATTACGGTGAGCTACAGTTCAGCTCAAGTTTGCGTAACCACTTATCTGTCAATCAGCAGATAATAGTGCGCTAAGCCTGTCCTTGATGCTTCACGCTAATACTGTATACAGTATATTTGCCCAGTGATTTTAGTATTTCCAGTCCTCTTTATTAGGCAAATTAAATGAAATAACATTTTAACATCCAACTACTATCTAGTCATGCATACATTGTTACTAGAATATTTTAATACCAAATGTCCAAGCTTACAGATACAGATATAGTTGCTTTTATCGGGTTTTTAAATGTGAACTGCGTCCAAACATCTGCCTTGAGAGTAGCTGCCGTTATCTTAATGGCACCCGCCATTATACTTGACAGGAGTAGTTTGGACCAGTGGGGCCTCCGTACCTCTCCAAGCTGCAGTGAATTGATCTCTGGAGCGCCAACCACAGGAGCAGAGTCTTTACAAAACCTGCTCTTTTGTAAATTAACGATTTGATCGGTTCGGATTTGATCGAACCCCCCACCGCTCCCCACAGCACTACTGCTTACTTATAAATCAAACAAGGAAAAAAAACCCAGCAAAGAATGCAGAAGTGTGGAAGAGTACAACCCAGCTAGAACATTGTAATTTAAAGGGCAGGAGTCACTTTTTTTTTTTCTTTTCGCGGAGATTAGAATCAGGTCCTTGTTGAATCATTTTTCTCTTTCCCGGTAAAGGGCAAAGCATTAGGAATGGCAGCCGTATTGACTTTTTCCCTTGATAAGGTTTTTCCAGCTCGTCTCTGCGGTGATAACCCGGGCGGAGCGGCCCGGCCCGGCCCCGGGGGCCCTTCGGTCAGCAGCTTAACGCGGCCCGACAACACCGCTGTGCACAGTCAGCACGAGGGCCCGGGCCAAAACGCTCACTTTATCATCAAACGCTGAGCCTTCACTCAAAACCGCGAAACATCTCAACCCCGCTTTCATGGCAGATTATGTTGACAGTTGCCATGACAGCAGCATCTGAAAACGTCTTCATGTGGGATTTCAAGAGAAGTCCTAAACACTTAAGATGAGCGAGGAACCTTTTTTTTTTTTTACCTTTTTACAGCTGCATTTTATGTAAAAATCTATTCTACATTTTTACATGGAACTCCCTTTACAAAACCTTCCATTTCTGGCCATTTCTTTTAAATTCCAGGCTGATAGGGACTCAGAACTAAAACAAGTTTGACCCCCCAAGTGGAATTTGTCACCTTGATGTTTTCCCCGATCAGGAAGTGAGGTAGCCCGGTTTGAGCCGGGCAGCGGGGCGTCCCGCAGCACCGTGTTCAGTTAAAGGGAACCATGTAGGGACAGGGACGCCCTATACGCATCTGATTCAATTAACCCAGAGACTGACAGGATGATGGTCTGCAGCAGCCTGCTGCTCCCATAACCTAGTTCACCTCCATCTGTCTGAGAGAGAGAGAGAGGGAGAGGGAGAGAGAGGGAGTGTGTGTGTGTGTGTGTGTGTGTGTGTGTGCGCTCTGCCTGGACATAGGAAATATCATCACTATTTGACCCTGGGTTGTATTGGTGCCTGAGCAACAGAAAAGCCTTCTTACTGATGGCTTAGCCTCCCCTCTCCTCTGTTCACTCCAATAAAAAGTGATTAGATATAGGTGTGTGTGCCAAGGTTATTATAGTTTTGCATTTTTCATTAGTTTTTACTTTTATTTCGTTTTGACTTTTTGTTTTCAATTTCAGCTTAGTTTTAATTAGTTTTTAAAGCGGGTTTGCTTGTTTTTATTTTTTGAAAATGCTTAGTTTTAATTTAGTTTTTATTAGTTTCAGTGTTAGTTTTAGTCTTTTTTTGTAATATGGAGTATTTGTCAGGGGCGAGATTCAAAAATTCAAAATACTAGGCTTATGTATGAAATTGACAAAGACATTTTCTCTATAATTTTAGTTGATTTTAGTTAGTTTTGTAAACACACAATACAGTTTCAGTTATCGTTTTTTTTGTAAAGCCTCGTTTTCATTTTTATTTCAGCTAACGAAAATGTTCACACCTAGTTTTTGTTATTTCGTTAGTTTTCGTTAACGATAACAACCTTGGCGTGTGCCCGACTTTTGTTACCATCCATTGTAGGGAAGCTGCAGCCTCCATCAAGTTTCATCCAGGCTGCTGTTTGTGGGGAAAGTCAACAGCGCAAACTGGCACAGGCCCGGAGAAGTTTGCGGTTGAAAGTGAGAGCGCGATGTGCTCCCTAGTCTCCTGCTTTTGTATTAACTGGGCTCCTCTCTAATCTTTTATTTATCCCCCCCCTAACTAAAGAGGTCATCCTGATTAAACATTGAGCGGGAAGGTTGGGTTGGGGGGGGGGGGGGGAGTTTACAGCTCCGCATAAGAAAGGCTGGCAGACAAGAGCAAGAGAAGAGTCATTTTTGTTCTGCCCCGTCCCGTCACTCTTGTCGTGAGGATGTTCCCCTTCCCTCGCGGGTGGGGGAAGTAACAGGATCACATCACTTTTCTCCCACCGGTGGGATTAGTCGATTAGGGGACAGGCCAACACTTTTCTAAGATCCCTTCATCGGGGTGTCTGAAGCCCCCCCTCCTCCCCACCCCCCATCCTCATCCCCCCCCTCGGACCGAGTGAGGAATCCATTTCTTGTACGATTGAATTGGAAAATGCGTGAGATTTTGTAGGGACGAAACCGGGGATGACGTTTTTTTTTTTTTTTTGGGAGGAAAGAAACAATTACTGCCAATGAGGAGAAGAAGCCCGGCGGTGTAATTAAAACAGGCCATGCCTCCATGCTCCCGGTAATAACCGCTTATTAATACCACCACCAACACAGGCCCGGTCCTCCGCCAACTAGCTCTCTCCCATCGCACAGAGCTGCTGAATCAGCCCCCCCCTTCTCCGCGTCCTGACCCGTGATTGGCTTAGATGGCTCCCGCTAAACGGGTAATTACGGAAAAAGGCCGGGGGGGGGGGGGTTTCCGTTCCATTAATAATGCTAAATGACTGCTCGCTACGAAAATTATGAATTGTTTGACTCGATCTCTTGAACTCGCGTGGACTATCTCGCGAAGTTATCGGTGCAACAATTTTTAAAAAGTGAAAAAGTCGAGTCTTTTTTTCGTGGCAGCAGCCTCGCGCCGTCGATATTTGATCAAGTCGGTGTTTTCATATGCCGGGTGAAAATTGTAGGAAAAAAAAGAAGCAATATTTGTCGTCGGAGTGTACCGTCTTTTGTGAGAAAACGAGCAGAGAAAGAGAGGAATGTTTTTGTCTTTTGTACAGCAGCTGGTTCCTTCTCAGCCCCTGCTGTCTAGGCCTCTTTTCACTATTCTCTGATTAGGTTTTTGTTGCCTCTCCCTCCATCTCCTGCTTGTGTGTGTGTGTATATGTGTGTGTGTGTGTGTGTGTGTGTGTGGGTGAGGAAGTATTCGTCAAGGCTTTTTCTTTTTTCAGCAACAAACAATGGACTCACTCAGCCAGCTAAACAGACATCACCAGAAAGAGGTCAATTATAGAAAAGGACTGACAAAGAAAAAAAATCTCGATCTTAGTCTGATTAGTCTTTGTTACGGAAACCATTTCATACTTGGCTACAAAAATGGTCTCCTGCAGCCTACATCAGGTCCTGATTGTGCATCTGACATCCTGTCCTCGGCGATGAAAATTAGAAATGCAGTAGCTTTTTTCCCCCTCTTTGGTTTGCTACAAGCTTACGTGAAAAAAAAAAAAAGAACATTGTGTCCCACTGGAACTGCCACTATCCTCAAGCAGGGTCAAAACAGATTAAGAACTAAACTGCAAAAAACTCAGAAGCCGAGTGAAGTAAAGTGCTGCAGAAACCGTTGAAATGTTATTGTATTTTTTCCTCTAAAAAAAAAAAATCACATTTAGTACAACGCTGGCTTAGCTGGGACCCCTGGTGTGGGAGGGGCCTGCGTCCGGGCTTACCCCCTTGCAGCTCATTTGCATAGTCCTTCTAGGCCAACATCCCACAATGCCCTGCTTTTTTTTTTTTTTTTTTTGTATGCATTATTGAGTTTTCCTAGTGGCGCCCTTAAAAGGGACGAGGCCTCGCCATAAAAGGAAGCAGGACTCTGTATTCAACAAGGGTGACTTCAAAGACCCCTTTTGAAAAATTGATCAGGTGGGGTTGTACCTAAAGTAGATCTCTGGCTGAGGCCCTTTTCATCAGGTTAACAACACAACAGCAGCAGCAAAGCAAAGCAAAAAAAGTTATTCATGTACACGAAAAGGGAATATATCTGCTAAGAATTCCTCTGGTGTTTTCGGCGAGGCGGCTTGGTGACTTTTAAAAAGGCCGTATCTTTTCTTGTTTTCAGCGGCGGAGATAACGGGGGCCGGTAGAGAGCGTTCACGGAATTCAATGCTGGTGCAGATTATAAAGTGCAAAGGCAGCATATTGCGCCGTCTAATACGGTCAACGCCGTTTACCCCGTTTCCCTCCAGCTAAGAAATTAGGGATGCCCCGATAACGGCCATACCGATAGTTTTTTTGGTTTTGTTATAGCAGCTGGTATAGCAGTATTACAGGTCTAACAGTTTCCATTTTACATACATTTCATCCATCCAATTGAGTCCTGGTTAAAAAAGTATCCACATTTTCTTTTTTTCTACCTCAATATTTATCATTATGTAAACAAAACCATGTGCGTTCCAGGTAGTGCAACATGATTTAGTGAGATAACCGAAGCACAAGACTCAGACTGTTGCCACTCGCCTGTGTTGTTGAGTCGAGTTAAATGGAGACACCCTCCGAAGATATATATCCGTTTTAGGGCTGCAACTAATGATTATATTCATTGTCGATTAATCTGTCGATTATTTTCTCGATTAATCGATTAGTTGTTCGGTCTATAAAATGTCAGAAAATGGTGAAAAATGTGGATCAGTGTTTCCCAAAGCCCAAGATGACGTCCTCAAATGTCTTGTTTTGTCCACAACCCAAAGATATTCAGTTTACTGTCATAGAGGAGTACAGAAACCAGAAAATATTCACATTTAAGAAGCTGGAATCAGAGAATTTTGACTTATTTTTCTTCAAAAATTACTCAAACCGATTAATCGCGTGTTTTGCGCCATCGGTCGGTTTTTGCAATCGGCTACTTAATCACGCGAATTCTCGGAATTCTCTATCGGAATATCGGCCGATTCCGATCGCTGGCCGATGGATCGCGGCATCCCTATAAGAAATGTCACTCCCTAGGTCCGATCCTAGCCCGTGTCCTTGACTTAACCCAAGGTACGGATACTTCAGCCGACTTCGTCCAACCTTCACGTTTTACGGCCGAGCTCCGAAGGGGGTCGAGTCCTGATGTCTGGTCTAAGAGTCTCTCCTCTCTTAAGTCCCAGCTGTATCGTCAGTCTGATCCATCCATTGTCATGCTCGGCAGCAGCGGTGTGGCTGAGTGACACACCAAAGCCTGTGGCGGTTTGTGTGCGGCTGTTTGCCCCCCCCCCCTCCCCCCGGCCTCTTTCTCTGACGAAGGTCACGGGGTCGTATAGCGCATTACGTCACCCAAATGATAATAAAGGCCACGCTGAACACCCCCCGCTACATCGCAGGGCCCGGTTAATAAATAACCCTGGGACTTTAAAGCCCTAAAAGCATGGCTGTTCCCTGGACAGGGATTGGTTTTAGAAAGGTGATATGGATGGAGCTATGTCGTGTCATTCTTCACAAGGGAAGAGGGACACTCAGCCGTCTTTTTTTAGCACCTACTGGCTATTAGTGATGGGCATATTGGCCTGAATTTTATATCACGGTATTTTTAAAATTTGGACAGTAACGGCGTATCAAAGTATAGGCCAGTTGTTTTTCTGATAGTGTCGTTAGACCAGTGGGTCCGGGGACCTTCAGGGGTCCTTGAGGGGGTTCCAGTGGGTCCCCAGCAAACTGATGAACTGTTAAACTTCAGCATTATTTCATTTACAAGAAGATAACACAATTAGAGAATGTAGAAGAATGACTGTTTTGATCATAGTTTCTCTGTTATCTCTTTACCTACAATACAGATAGTCATGGAATTCTGGACAAAATCATATCTGACAACAAAAATATTCTCAGATTTGAGTCGGAGAGAGAAAATCTCATCAGTTGGGGGGTCCGTGGCGCTAATGTGGACTAAATTAGGGGTCCTTGATATGAAAAAGGTTGAGAATCACTGCATTAGACAACTGTTAAGGCAGGCATCACAGTTAAGTAGTCTGACTAAGCGTACCATATTCATACCACCTGCACATGTTTCATTGGCAGGTGGTAAAATAGGTTGCTGGCAGATGATAGTTTCCTGCTCAGCGTCTGACTTTTTCTAACCTAACCACGTCTACACGATGGAGGATGGCTTTTGTTTGGTCAGAGATTAGGAGGAGCGCTCGTTTCACTTTCGCTTCCCTCGAGCCCCACGTCTCTGCTTACATAAACAAACACGCTCATAAAGCAGCCCCTACCCGCGTGTTTTCAGCAATTTTTGCGGCTAATGACAAATTGCTTGATGTTAAGTCTGCAGAACGTAAACATGTCCGCATGGCTAATTTGCTTCCAGTAATGAAACGATAGAACCAGTGCAGGGAGATCTAAACCTTGGCACAGATTTCTACCGGTGTATCGTTTCTGCTAGTAGTGCACAATAATGCGCTATTGCCGATACTCTGATTAAGAAAAGAGTGATTCATCTGTTTATATGATTCTATGACGTGACACCTCCACTAATAATGTGGTTTACATGTGATATGTGGGTATAGTGGGTGTTCGAAGTTGCTTTTTCACCAAGTACACATGGACAACTTGATCTTAGAACTTAGATTGGTCTCTATTAATGCCAGTAAAATCCACATGAGTACTCCACATATGTTATTGCGTTTACTGTATGTTTGCTCTGAGCATAATGGCATGAACATAATCAGAGTATGTTTCCATCGGTCCTGCTTAGCTCGTATTGTTGCATTCCAATCCCAGTTTTTGGTGTGCTGAAACATTTCTGTTGTCCAGCTGATCCAGCATCAGTCGTCAGATGCAGATGATTACAGCAGCATGAGAACACTGGATCTGTTTTGATGTATGTACATTTGTGCTACTTGCTTGTTTGGATTAGGTCTGATGATCACATCACACAGAGTAGCCCCTCCCTTCGCTCAGAGCAGGGGGCTGTTGCGAATATACTCATATGCAAATTAGTTTATGACATCTTCTGGCGACGTTTCGAGCAGCCAATAGCTACTTCCCGTGGAAGAGAGTTGGCAACGCTGCTCTGGTGTCGTTTCCTACTCATCCTCCGCTAGCTGCTTTCAGTAGCAGTTATCTCTATCAAAGCCACACTAAAGCCCAGCGTGGGGGAAAACTTCCAAGAAAGTAGAAAGTACAGTGTTTGTCAGTGGAAGGGCAGCATGGCTCCACCAAAACAAAATGCATCCAGCTGTTTCTACCAGCATGGACGAAGCACCGAGCCAAACTAGCATAACATTTTTGCAAACAAATCATGTGAAGTGTTGACAGAAGCCGAACCGAGAATCTCTGCCCTGACGTCAACATGACTGATAAAGACACAGAGGGTAGAAAGTGATGGAAGTGATGCTTTTTGTCAATAGAGGACTATAGAAACATCCAAATATTTCAATAGTCAAACCGTGAGAATGTCTAATCGTGCACATACCTACCAGTCTTACACAGGGCCCGGGCGATGATGCAGGAGAGCGATGCCCTTGTTTGCGGCGCGGCCCGGGAGGAGTTGTCCTGATTTACTAAACGCTTCCCCCCGTTCTCCCCGCGCCACGGCGAAGGAGGGGACGGGGGAGCCCGGCGTGGAGGAGGTGGAAGACGAATGCGTCACGTGACGCGGCGGGGCGGTCGCGGTCGTTCGTTATGTGGCACCGGGGGGGGGGGGGGGGGGGGCTGCGTCGGGGCGGTACGCGGCCAAAACCTTCCAGGGACGGTTGCCATGGAGAAGCCTTGGCCCCACCTCCTCATCGCACTAGTTTCTGACTCTTACATCACCAGGAAAAAAAGAAAAGAAAAGAAAAAAAAAACCCGCCTCCATCATGCTCCCCTGGCCCCTTACTCTCTGAGCTTTTCCATACCTGTGTTTCTCCAGCAAACCTCAAACATGATCTCTACTTGACAACATAAAGCTGCTGTATCTGGCAGCCAGTGCTGGGGAGTAGGTTTACTCTATGTAATTAAAGGAATAGTTCACCCAAAAATGAAAATTCTGTCATCATCTACTCACCCTCATGCCAAATGACAGGTGAAATTTGTTAGTCCATATAACACACAGGGAGGTTGCCAGCACAACTTGGTAGCAGCCTTCTCCAAAACAATTGAAGTCAATGGGGACCAGTTCTTTAGAGTTCCAAAACAAAAACAGCCAAACAATCACACTGTGAATAGAAAGACCTATACACCATTATTTGTTGCAAATCAATCAGCTGTAGTTAAGATTTGCACTAAATGATGGTGTAAATATACTGTAGGTCTTTCTGGAACTCTGAAGAACTGGTCCCCACTGACTTCAGTTGTTTTGGAGAAGGCTGCTATGGAGTTGTGCTGGCAGCCTCCCTGTGTGTTATATGGACAAACTTCACCTGTGTTTCAACTGGCATGAGGGTGAGGAGACGATGACAGGATTTTCATTTTTGGGTGAACTATTCCTTTAAACTAGTAGTGAAACTACATTTTGCAGTAGTTTGGTGGTAGTTCAAATTTGGATTGTGTTTTTAGCCGTTAATTACTTTTTTATTTTTGTCATTTTGAGGTGTAGTTTACTACAGCAACTACCAAGTATTTTGCCTGTTTTCATCCTTTTTTAATATTTTTTTTGTTTATTCCTACCATTGTCATGCTTGTATAAATTGGATACAAAGACGCTTTTACAAGTTTACGTACATTCATTTTCTGTTTTCTGTACGTTTGGCTCACAGGGTTTCTCATGCAGGTCTGGAAAGTCTGGAATTGTAGGGAAAAAGAATTTCCAGGTCTTTCCAAGTTGGAAGTTGCACCAAAAAAGCTTGAAAAAGTACAGAAAAATATCGTCCAGATATACACACAGATATGCACGTTTTCTGCAGTCAGCTAATATCTGAGTATATAAGATGACGGGGAACTTAACAACCCGTCATCTTACATACTCAGATATTAGCCTAGTTGCTGTGAAGAATAAGAGAGTGATTTGGCAACAGCAAAATTTTCAAATCAATTCGAGAAATTAAGGCCTGGAAAAAGCACTGAATTTTGAAATTGAAACTGTGTAGGAATCCTGGGTTTGAGTCCAGACTGACTGTAAACGTAGGAGTGAAGGACATTACATCCAACAGAAAGTTAACATTGTGATGAAGCCAGATAAGCTCACTTGGTTTGGACTCTAGTTTCTGGCAGGCAGCTTAGAAACACAGTCCACATTCCTTCACTTTATTCCTGTTAACTCCCCCCCCCCAGTTTGTGAGTTTGTATTGGGACATTACAGATGTAGATATGATAAATTGTTACAGTGGTCTGAACTACTTTTTCCGAAGTGACCTCCAGTTAAAAAAAAAAAATCGATATTTCTCTTGAGAGGAGCTTTGCTGTAGTTCAACTTGTAGCTAACTTTCAAAGTAGCTTCCCCAACACTTAAGTACTGGGAGCTTTCCAGGATCAAAATGGTCAGACCCCGAACCAAAACTAAACTTTCTCTAAAAAGAACAAACCCTACCACCCAATCCCCAATACGGATCTCGGTCCCAGGTCCAAATATTTGGGAGATAGAGGGGATATTGGCGGTGTCTTGCGGGATCATGCTTCTGCTAAGCTGTGATGAGCTGTCAGGTCCTACGCCTCTGTGTGTCTAATCCTGCCATCCCTCTCCAATCTGATCTCATCCACAGATCTCTAGCGTAGCTCAAGGCATCGCTGCTTTAATACTGATAATGCCTTTCTAGTTTTGCGGGGAATATAATCTTTCAAAATCCCCCTTAATCAAAGCGGCGGTGACACAAACATTGCCTTGGAAAACGGCCGAGCAAAGACTTAATGCGGCGAAATGCTACAGAGAGTATCACAGCTGCCCCCCCACCCCACCCCACCCCCCATTCTCAGTTCAGATGTGATCGTCATTCAGGCTATATTTACCTCTGCCGAAACAGTTTTGCAATACTGATTAATTCCTAGTGAGGAAGGTGAAACGTAATTATCACTCCCGCTACACGCACCTTGTTGAAAGTATCTAAATGGGACGTGTGGCAGGAGTTTTCAGGCACTTAAGGTGGAACTTTGGAGGTATTTCTAGAGAGGGTTCACCGCTACGGAAGCTCATTATGGTCCCTAAGGACAAAAAGACGCGATTGCAGAAAAAAAACTTTGGGAACGTGTCTGCGATTGGTCTAAAAATATCACGTGATCGGTTGTGTTGCCTCGCGGAAAAGCGTCTTCATTTCCTTTGGTTTCCATCTCCACGCTGACGCGTTCCTACGCAGGGTCTGGAAAAGTATTAAAAATGAATTTGATCATTTCCAGGTCTTGGAATAGTTTGGGAATTTGAAAAAAATGTCTGGGAAAAGTATGGAAAATGTTGCGGTTCAGGTCCGATACACACATGATTCTAGCTTTTATGTTGTTGTAGAGCCACTTTGAGTCCACAGTTTTTGTTGATGTGAAGAATAATGTTCAGATAGAGGGACGCTCTTATTACCCAGCCGCTGTCAGCATGCATTATATCAAATACCCACCAAAATCAAATCCAGTCAGGAACATAGGGTCTGGGAAAAATATGGAATTTTAAAATGGAAACCCTGCTAATCATCTCACATATTCTGATATTTGTTGATATTTGCTATACAGTGATATGACCTAGTTAGCAGGGGCAAGATGTATATCTGCGTAAATCATATTGAACACCAGACCAAATCTTCAAAACAAATCAAGGTCTGGGAAAAAGTATGGAATTTTTTTAATTGGAAATGTGTAGGAACCCTGACCGTTCTTACCGGCTTCTTCTAAATCCATCAATTCCCTCCCTCTCATCCGCCTTTGTCGCTCCTTCACCGATATGTTAGATTGTTAAATATGATTTTGTCCAGAATCCCATGACTATCTGTATTGTACTTAGAGAGATAACAGTGAAGCTAGGATCAAAACAGTCATTCTTCTACATTCTCTAATTGTGTTCACTTCTTGTAAATGAAATAATGGGGGCAAGTTTAACAATCCTGTTGAGAAGTAGAACCCACACACCGAAGTAATCTCTAACTCTTTATTTCATGACGTTTCGATCCATGATGGATCTTCGTCAGGTCAAAATTACAAGTTTAACAATTCATCAACTTCCTGGGGACCCCCCTGGAACACCCTCAAGGACCCCTCGCGGTCCCTGGACCCCACGTCGAGAACCACTGCCTTAAAGCGACCGGCGATGTCAAGGAAGCTATTATCAAAGGTGGCACTATCCCCCCCCCCCCCCTCGCTCGCATTAAAACAAACCGGCTGAGTAGAAGTAGTAGTCGGTCCACCAGCGGAAGCAGGGGGGAGATAGCGAGTTGCCACCATGGAGGAGAGGTTCTCCTTTGATGTGGAGTATGTTTTTTTTTTTTTTTTTTCCTTCTTCTCGCAGTAGTGGAGAGGCCTCTGGGGAGGCTCTCAACCTTCATCCAGACCCCTCCCACTGTCAGCCGCCGCTTGGCATCCTTCCTGATCGACTTCAAAGTTTGGGACATTTCTGCCTCGGTAGTGAGGAGAGGGGAGAGGGAAAAAAAAAAAAAAAGTGGCTTTGAAGTGCGGATGGGGCACGGTCACAAAGGTACATTTTATGTAACTGTAAAACAAACTCGTCTACCTCGGTGATTCCACGCCGATATCCGGATTTGTTATTAACGCTCAACGCTCCGAGGTTCGCCAAAGTAATGAGGCAGAAGTGGAACTAACTGCGACAAAGTACGCCCCGACTGTGATAATACTCCGACATCTTTGAGCGCCAAATGAATCCGCTGAACTCCCCACCCCTGTTATCAGGCTATCTTCGAAAAAAAAAGTAAATTATCTAACTTTACGGCCTTAAAAAAAAGTATTAAAATGTCTATTAGAGCAGTGGTTCCCAACGTGGGGTCCGGGGACCACCAGGGGTCCTTGACAGAGTTCCAGGGGGTCCCCAGCAAATTGATGAATTGTTAAACTTCAGAATTATTTCATTTACAAGATGTTAACACAATTAGAGAATGTAGAAGAATGACTGTTTTGATCATAGTTTCACTGTTATCTCTCTACCTACAATGCAGATAGTCGTGGGATTCTGGACAAAATCATATCTGACAATAAAAGATTTGGATTCGAGAAACAAAATCTCATCAAATGGGGGTCCGTGGCCTTAATGTGGACTAAATTAGGGGTCCTTGATATTAAAAAGGTTGAGAATTACTGCGTTAGAGCTCTTATTTTTTTCCACCGTGTCGTGACAGGTTTCTTTCTGCTGCATGTCCACTCGTTAATAATATAATATGCACCCTATCGTGTCCCTTAACATTTAATTCCTGGTGTGCTTTTTCATATTTTGCCCATTTTTTCGTTTCAGAACTTTTATGTTCAGGCAGAAATTGGCTCGTTTTGGCAGCTGTGTTTCTTTATTTTGTTTTTTTTTAAATTGGTCTTAAATTCAATTCCAAGTAGCATAAAAAGGTTTATTTCTATCTAATTACTGCATACAGCTGCTTGTTCTCCGTAGGTAAATCCACCTGACAGATGTACAATGCCAAAAAAAAAATATATATAAGCATAATTTTCTACATTTTTGCATGTTGTTCACTTTGAATTTGGCCAGATCTTTTTGTGGGTTGTAGTGGTTTATAGAGGGAGTCTGCGAGGAAAAAAATGACTCCAAAGTTAGGTGCTTCTTCTGCTTCTTCTTCTGTGGTGTTGAATGTAATCAAACGTGCTCTTCAGGTGTGGAAAAAGAACTCCCTCTTTTTTTTTTTCTTCCCCCTAGTTAATTCAACAATCAGGCTTGATTTGGGCAGGCCCTGCCCAATATAAACCTGACAAACTCTTTTCACATTTACTCCGTTCTCGATAGGAAAGTCTCTCTTTTTTTTTTTCTATATACCAGGTCTTTTCAATACATCTTAATGGGATTTCAGGGTGGAGGGCGTGCTCCTGTGCTTTAGAATGATGGAGCACAGTCTGGGATGCCTTTTGTCACTTATGGATAGCCGTTGATTCCGGGTTCTCGGGGCTTTCAAAGGAAAAATAAATCGGCCTCCCTTCCACCACCATATGTGAAAGTACAGAGAGTGCACTTTTCAGCCGGGGCTTTTGTGTCCGATTTCTTCATTGACTGTCATGGTAAAAATCGGAGGAGAGAACAGTGCGCAAAATTGCACCCGCCGTATGTGATGTAGTGATGGAGGGAAGCTAATTACTTTTTATTTCACCCTCTTTTTAATGTTATTTACAGCTGGCCATACAGGACAACAGAGGCCTGTGTGTGTGTGTGTGTGTGGTCTGATGAGGCCCGGTTTGCGTTTTCAGCTAATGAAAACACACCATCCAGCGGTGAATGGGCCCTTTACTCTGCTGGCTGCAAATCCTCTACGTTAGCTCATTATTGCTCAAGCACTCTGTTAAGGCATTAAATCAAGTGAAAGCATGGAGAAAGACAGAGGGAGAGGGAGAGGAAGAGAGAGATGTGTGTGTGTGTGTGTGTGTGTGTGTGTGTGTGTCTAGTGTGACTCACTCACCTAAAAATACAACCCATATTCCTCCTCCCGTTCTTTCTGCTGGGTTACGCTGACCTGTGAGTCAGCGCTCCAGCCTGAAAAGGTTGAGAAGCAGCCCCTGACGTTCGGGGGGGAATAGGGGGGTGGTTGGGGGGGTGTGTGGGATCTGACCAGGAGAAGATGATGTTTTGGCGATGAGAGCTATCAAGAGCATCCGGGGTGACAGGTGCCTGTGGTGATGCGGCCTCGGCCAAAGTGGCAGGAGTGGGGAAAGGGAAAAGACGGGCCAGCCGGAACGCTCCCGGTAAACCGGCAAGGAACGCGCGGGAAGCTGGAAACCCCACCGTTTGACAAAATGGCCGCTTTCCCGCTCACTGTTTACACGCGCAGAGAATTCCCTAATATGGGTCGGCGCGTGTAAACATCATAACCGGGTTAGAATAACACGGGTAAGCTCATATTCCGATGAGGAGAAACCCAGTTAAGATGCCTGGTGTACTCCCATAGTGAACTGGTTGCTGTGGCATGGGAACACTTTCTGCGTATATATTCTGTTAAAGGAGTAGCTCACCCAAAAAAATCTGTCAATTCTGAAGAAGTGGTCCCCACTGACTTCAGTTGTTTTGGAGAAGGCTGTTATGGAGTTGTGCTGGCAGCCTCCCTGTGTGTTATATGGACAAACTTCACCTGTGTTTCAACTGGGATGAGGGAGGAGATGATGACAGAATTTTCATTTTTGGGTGAACTATTCCTTTAACTGGTTTATTCATGGCAACAAGGGTATAAAAGGTTCTTGTAAGCAGATTAAAGTGAATAGCACCTTAAGCCAGAGTATGGCAGATAGCTGGGTAAATGTAACCGGTGTTAGATTAATATTGCATTTTGAACTCTTGGTGACTCTGGTTCTGTTTTGAGTTTTCAGAAGATGAGTGAGATGCTTCATGGTTTGTTCATAACACATGTAAACAAAAGCTACCATGCTGCTGGAAGGTGCTGTGCATAGCATGTGGAGTATAACAGCAGTGTCTATGTCTGTGTTTCTATGTCTCTCGTTCCTTATTGTTGTGACCTGTATGTTTGGATCCGCTTCCGGAGTCATCTTGGTTTGTCTTTCCCTCCTCCACCTCTCCATGCCCAGCGTCTTTCCGCTGCAGCCTAGCAGCCAGAAGATGGCATGGTTCGTATGCAGTCTCCTCTCTAACTAGAGATCAGGCCGCCACGCTATTAATAGCCCTGCCATGCTTTTAAATAAGGCGCCGAGAGAGAGGGAGGGAGGGAGGGAGAGAGGGAGGGAGAGAAAGAAAGAGAGAGAGAGAGAGAGAGGGGGGTGGTGAAGTGACACTGTAAATAAACTGCTGCTTACCAGGATGGAGCCTCAGAGGGAACACAACAACTGCACAAAGCTAGGCCTCGAATAGTCTCAAATAACACGCTATGATCAAACGCAAATCCATACGCACGCAGCATCGTCAGAAAATAATTGTTCCATCCGCTTAAGTGTCCAATAATTGTAATTTTAAAAAAAAGTGAAAGTGGGATTCGCCGATTCCTCCGGATTCCAAAGGTAGATGCGAACGCGCCGCCTTCCCCCCCCCCCCCCCCTCTGCCAAGACGAGGTCTGGATTTTTTTTTTTTTGGACGGATTTCCCCCCCTCGGCTCCGGGACCTTGTCGACCGACCGTTCTCGCTGAGGGTCACTCTGCGATTTTTGCAAGCGAAAGGCAATGGAGACCGACACGCTCCGACTGGATAGGAGCAACACGGCAGGAATTCAAAGCAGGGAGGGAGAAGACTATAGGCCCGGAATGAGGCGTGTTTTATCGGAGGATGATGTGTCCGATGCTGTTGGCTGTTTGGTGTCGTAATGTTTTACTTCAAATGCGGAACCAAGTTGTCTAAAGTTGGTACATAGGAGATAGTTGACCTAAGAATCATATTATTCTACAGCGGGGTGTCTGCAGGCCCCCGAAAAGGTCTTTGAACGTCTTGAATATGATAATCCAAATTCAAGGTAGGGCTGGGCGATAATTCGATTATTATCGTTTATCGTCTTTCAGTGGAATCATATCGTGATGATATGAAGATATTTTGATATCGTGACACACATTTCTGCTGTCTGAATTGATGATGACAAGCAAATTTTACTTAAAAACTCTCATAAAATGAGGTATGGTAGGAATATGATTTGAATATTTCAGTTTTGTTTGACATCACACCTAACATCACCATTCGGTTCAATGAGATGAACATTCATTTGATTATTTAACGTGATTTCCATATCGTGATATATACTGATATTGAAAAAATCCTTATGATTATCATGATATTGATTTCAACCATATCGCCCAGCCCTACTTCAAATGTGGAACCAAGTTGTCTGGTACCTAAATTGGCATTGCGCGTTTTTGTGTTCATAGGAAATAGTTGACCTAAGAATCATATTATTCTACAGCAGGGTATCTGCAGGCCCCGAAAAAAGTCTTTGAATGTCTTGAATATGATAATCCAAATTCAAAGTCCTTGAATATGTTTAAATACAGCATTTGAGGCTGTAATTCAGTTTTAGAGGTCTTCAAATCGTTGCAGTTTCGGGACTAGAGACTTTTCATTAGCACATTCCTTCAAGTGGCGAAATTGGACTTCTAGAAGTCTTCGATTTAACTTTGTGAAAACACCCTTTTTATAGGATGGGTTTTCGTGCGGGTCGGGAAAACTTGAAGGGAATTTCGTGAGGTTGATTTTGTGATGGGAGTGGGGGGGCGGGGGGCGGCTGTTTCTGCAAAGCCGCTTCAGCAGCCCCGGCGAGGATCACCTTGAGAGCAAGGGCAGCCGAACGAAAAAGTGTTCTTGAAGCGTCCCCTCTCTCTCTCTCTCTCTCTCTCTCTCTCTCTCTCTCTCTCTCTCTTCTCTCTCTCTCTCTCTCTCTCTCTCTCTCTCTCTCTCTCTCTCTCTCTCTCTCTCTCTCTCTCTCTCTCTCTCTCTCTCTCTCTCTCTCTCTCTCTCTCTCTCTCTCCTCTCTCTCTCTCTCTCCGAAAGTAAATTTTGACTGAACACGCGTGAATGAGAATTTTTTTTTTTTGATTTATTCATCTCAGGTGGCGGGGGCGGGCGACGTCCGGCCCCGGGGATTTACAATAGGAGATGATCCGGGGGGGGGGGGGGTGTCAAAGCTGCAAAAAGAGAGAGAGAGAGAGGTTGTTAGTTTGTCTTTCCTCGCTCCCTGGGAACAGACGACAGCATGGCCGACTGTTTCAAGTCAGCCTGGAGTCTGTTGTGCTGAGTGTGTTTCTAGAGGCGGATAAAATCTAAAACAGTTGATCAAGACAACCTAGATAAAACGGGGTGTGAGTAATTTGTACAGATGCGAGTTTGGCAGGCACTGTTTTTTTTTTTTTGTTTTTTTTGTTTCGGGAGGCTGGGGTTTAAATTTAGCTGTGGGTCTTTGGGTGTGTGTGTGTGTGTGGGGGGTGGGTGGTGGTGGTGGCGGTAGGTGGGGGTGGTGTTAGTGAAGTGGTAGAAGGGGGCCGTCCTTGTGCCGTCAGTCAGGCGCGCAGGCGCTAACAAAGAGCCCCGCATAATGAATGGACTTTAATTTGTTTTTCGTTGGCAAGGTCGCTTTGAGTGATGGGTGAAAGGCATCGACGGGATGTAGTTAGAGTGAGAGAGAGGGAGGGAGAGAGGGAGAGAGTGAGAGAGAGAGGGAGAGAGAGAGTTGGTGAGTGGTGGACGACATGTAAGGGTGACAGAGAGAGAAAGTGAGCAATAAAAAAAAAAGTGTTTGCCTTCATCTTCCTCACGTGTGAATGTACTTAGGGCAGTGATTCTCAACCTTTTTCATATCAAGGACCCCTAATGTCATCCACATTAGAGCCACAGACCCCAAATCTGAGAATAATTTGATTGTTAGATATGATTTTGTCCAGAATTCCATGACTATCTGTATTGTAGGTAGAGAGATAACAGAGAAACTATGATCAAAACAGTCATTCTTCTACATTCTCTAACTGTTTTAACGTCTTATAAATGAAATAATGCAGATTTTTACAATTCATCAGTTTGCTAGGGACCCCTGGAACCCCCTCAAGGACCCCTGGTGGTCCCCGGACCCCACTTTGTGAACCACCGCTTTAGGGTCAGGCGACTTTCGTTTTCGTCTACTTTGCACATTTTATTTTATGTTTTAATAGTTGTTTCATATTTTATTTATCCATTCGACTGTTCAATAACATTTAGGCCTATTGCGCATTAACTTTTAAAGGCAGTACTGTAAGCCAGAGTTTCCCTACCACTGAATAGGTGTGGTGGGTCACACCACTTTAAAGAGCTGCAAAGACTAAAAGAATTTTGTTAGTTTGGGTTTAAATGGAGAGTTTTAGTGTCCCATGATGGTCTAAATCAGTGATTCTCAACCTTTTTCATATCAAGGACCCCTAATTTAGTCCACAGTAGGGCCACGGACCCCCAATTGATGAGATTTTGTCTCTCGCACCCAAATCTGAGAATATTTTTATCGTTAGATATGATTTTGTCCAGAATTCTGTGACTATCTGTATTGTAGGTAGAGAGATAACAGAGAAACTATGATCAAAATAGTCATTCTAAAATGACAAAATAATGAAGTTTAACATATTCATCATTTGCTGGGGACCCCCTGGAAGGCCCTCAAGGACCCCTGGTGGTCCCCGGACCCCATGCTGAGAACCACTGCTCTAAATGCTGTTTCAGAGGCTTTTCCCACCCTGACAAGAAACATACTTTTTTTTATGGCATGAAAACGGGTTTCATTGAAATATCGTTGAATATCAGCACAAAATATTGGCTGTCTATATCGGTATTGGCCTTCAGAACCCCGTCTCAGTGGAATCCTACTTTTCATACCCGCACGCTTCAAAGCGCTCTTCGATTGCCGGGTCTTTCCCATCGCATAGGTAGATGCCCTTGGCGAGGTCGGCTCCGGTCAGACCATTAGCGGGGGGCCCGGGCCGTGGGAGGTCCCGCTGGTCAACTCGTATTCGGTATTACTGCAAACCCGCTTTTTTTTTTTTTTTAAGTGGACGGCAAGACGAGTCGCTCCCAATTACCGATGAGAGAGATCGGTTGATTTTCTTTTTCAGCCCGTGGACCTAAAATGAAGTCTCCCGTAAAAACCCACCTGAAACTGAATACATGTTTTGAATTCACTTCTGCATACCAGTGGAGAACTCAGACCGGACCTGCAACCCTGCTTAGGTGAACCTGCCAAAACCCCAAACGTGTGTCCTTTTTAGTTTTATGTGTGCAGAAAGGCCTGTTATATTTGGCATGTTGCTACGGAAACAAGCCTTTATTTAAGACCCTATTGTTACCTCTCCCCGCGAAAAAGGGTAGAACAGATTGTACCGAGACTCTATCGCTTTCTTTCATTTGGTAAAGTACCCCTTTGACATCGGACCGAGGTGCGGCGGAGGCTAATGCCATGTTAAAGAGCACGGAATGAACTCGGTGGCAAGCGAGTCATTATTTTTCATTAAACAAAGCCGCACAGTAATCACTCCTGCCTGTGGAGGCAGAGATTCAGCTGACCAGTGAGTAATGTGTAGCGAATGCACACACACACACACACACACAGGCACGCACACACACACACACACACATAGCCAGTAGCTGTGGAGGGTATTGTAGGGACAGACAATATGGATATACAGTCCCTAGGATAACACTGCCCCTGTAGGCGGTAGTGGCACTTCAGCTCGGTCGAAATAATTGGGTTAATTTAGCCATTTAGTGTAATGATGCCCCAAGACAGTGTCCGGAAAGTTGACAGCAGCAACAACAGCAGCAATGGAACAGGCAGCAGTAGCAGCAGTAGCAGTAGTAGTATTTACAGTGAGGCCACAGCAGCAGGCAGGCTAACAGCCTCCATACTGTTTGCCTTTATCTCTTCTCTGGGGCACTTCTGTCCAAACCCCCATTTATTTTTAATTGGTTTTCAGCATTTGTCCGCATCTTTGTTTACGTCTCTGCGGCCTCCGATAAGCGAGG